>NC_067403.1:249354079-249654079 GCF_016432865.1 Antechinus flavipes
GGTGTTTATACTAATGAAAATAGCTATATATATATATATATATATATATATATATATATATATATGTATGTATGTATTCGTGTATTCACATGCATGTCTATGCATATATATATATATATAAATTTGTGTATATTATACATATGTAATATGACAAATGTATTCTATCTGTATATATTTTGAAGAACCATGGAATAATAGGTCAGGAGCTATTCTCCAAATCAGAAATACCTGAGTTAGAAAGTTGCTTTTGCCACATGCTTGTTGTGCATCCCTAAAGAAGACCCTTAGCCTCTCAGGGCTCTCAACAATTTGTTAACATTCTTCCTTGCCTAGAGGGAACTAACCTGTATTGACAGAGGGATTGCCCTTGTCTGAACATTCTCTGTTTCAGAATCTCTGGCTTCTACTTCATGCTGGAATAATCTACATTGCACAGATCTTTACCTTTGGCATTTTTTAACTTCCAGATCACAAAAATAAGGATAAGAATCACAGTGCTGAGAAGGGCCACAATCACAATCCATATCACAATCCCGGGAGTGTCATTTGTAAATAAGTCATCTGAAAAATTCAAAACATAGTTATATAATAGAATCAGGGGTTTTTAGTGATCACTGAATTAGTGCTCAATTTGGTGATTGCATTAAATAGTGAAATTTCCTCATTTTACAGAAAAAAGAAACTAAATCTTGGATCATTCAATCCCCAACTCCCAAATGTCTCTAGAGGATGGTCCTTGATTTTCTAACCAGTGTTCTGGTCAAAGGACTTTCTGAGCACCTGCAAACATAGATTCCTCTCTGATCTGGGTACTAGCACAGCAAGAAAGGCAGCTTATGCAGTCAGGAATAGAAACTGTATGGCTAATGCTGCAAAGAAGGAGGGTTTTTTGGTCCAAATGGAAATTATTTGCACCTAAATATGTGAAACTGTGGCATGCTTTAGAACATAGATTGTCTTTTGCCTTTCGTTTTATTCCTGTTGCTTGGGACAGTGCTAGAGACATACAAACTATTTAATTAATGCTTGCTAACTAACTGCAAGCAATTCAATTGAGAAGGAAAAGGAGCACTGCCCATGTGCGAATGTGTAGAAGGACAACCCTTCACATACAAAGCATTTCAGTATGAAAAGCAATGAAATGTTTGGTGGGCTAAATAGAGATGAAGAAAGAAAGAACTTGGGCTGCAATAAGGACCCATGTCACTAGAAGTCCTAAGTATGTCTGCTCTGCTCTATAAATATCTTTTTGCTTCAATGGTCAAAATAGCGTTAGAGGAAGACCGTCATCAAAGCAGATACCTAGTGTATTCTATCTCTTCCTTCCAATGGAGAGCATCTTAATCTTTTGTGTGTCCTGAATTGCTTTGTCAGATTAATTAAACCTATGGATTGCTTTTTAGAATCATGTTTTTAAAAGCATTAAATAAGATACATAGAGTAACAAATGAAACCACTTTTATTAAAAATAAATTATCAATATTTACATTTTTAAAATCTCCATACTCAGTATGTATATTGAAGTTTTCTATTATGAGTATAGGGGTTGAAGAGGAGAGAAAAATAGTGAGTCATGTGCCAAAGTCATTGTGGAAAGAAGGATGACTTGGAAGTCAAAAGAAAATCTCTACCGGGAACTTAATTGTGTGGTAAATGTTTACAGCATGAAATTCAAAAGAAGAAAAGTTATTGAGAAAAGGAGGTAGAGGGAAAGCCTGAAAGTGGCAATGTGCAACAAGGAAAAGGCAATTTCCCCACTTTGACCATTGACCCATTGGCTAATGAGTAAAGGTCAATATTGGAAATAGTAGAAGGGAATCTGTGCCATCCAGGGGCAGCCAGGTAACAGAAAGATCTAGAAATCAGAAAGTGGAAGAGGAAAAGATTCAGGATGAAGAGAAGTCCATTACCTATGGCATTCCAAGAGGTACATTGGAAAAACTGGGTGATATTTGATTAAAATTTGGAGTGGGAGGGCTGATTGAAATACTAATAAGACCTTGGGTTACGGAGGTGGTTTGGGGTTTGAAAGATGATCCATAGAGGAGGATCAGAATCATTAGTTTATGAAGCACACGCATAGGTATAAGATTGTTCATCATTGAGAAGTTAGATATTGGGGCCAGAGGCAAAGGCTGACCAGCTTCACTCCTTCTCCTTCCTCACAAGGTGGAAATTAGGCAAGAAAAGGATGCAGCAGAAGGAGAGCAAACCTTCAGAGTAGGAGAAAGTAGACCCATTCATCACTAATTTTTCCATTACTCTTCCCTCAAAGGACAGATATTATGGACCTGAACTCAAACAATAGATTGTTGCTCTTTGTACCAGAGGTTCTCCACATACCAGTTGGGAGATTGGACTGGCAGCAGGAAGTGAGAAGTTATCTTGTGCTGTTACAGATGGAAGTCTTTTCTTTGGGACAGGGGAATGTCCTTTGGGGAAGATGAAGATGGCAGGCCCCTTTTTTCTTAAAGGACATCCTACACCCAGCAGGAGAAGGAAGGCACAAGGCTCATGAGCAGAGTAACTCTTGGTCCCTCTCATCATTTGAGATGACAAGCCACTAGGTGGTAGCAAGAAGAGATATATTCCCTTCAAAGAACAGAGCCTACCTATAAAACCTTCATGTTACTGCTTCCCTTTGTGTTTATCTCCAGTTTACTGAACATGTATGTTGATACACAGATTCTTGCATGTTGCCTCCCCCACATTAGTCTGTGGGCTCCTTGAGAGTAAAGACTGCTTTGGGGTGGGTTTTTTATTTTATTAGTTGGGTTGTGGTTTTATTTCTTTGCTTCATATTCCCTTAAAACTTAGCACAGTGCATGGAATACATGAGGTACTTAGGACATGTTTATAGTCCAACGCAATAATTTTACTACCTTTACTCTCAGTCTCTTCATATGTAAAATCAGGAGGTTAGATTGCATGATTCCTAAAATTCTTTCTATAGCTAAAATCTTATGAGTCTTAAAAGTAGAAATTTTGGCATTATTACACATGAATAGGAGAAATATTTGAAAATCCTGAGTTTTTCTCTTCTCCTTTCTACCAAAATGTACTCAGTCTGGTCACAAAGTTGTCCTTAGTGCTCAGGGAGGGAACTAACCTGACAGAGAAAAACTTGCTTCCAACTTTTGTCTGAGGAGAGGGTTTCCAATGAGACAAGAAACATTCACTATGGAATTCATGGAAATTGTGATTGATGTTTCAACAGAAAATAGTCCGTTTTCTTTCTTCTTGATCGTAGTGTCTTGTGGCAATAACGTTTCCTGGTTTTTTCTCCATTGAACTTCAGGCTTTGGGTACCACCCTATAGATGTGCATACCAGCCTAAGACTTTTATTTTCATCACTCATAATGTATATGTGAGGAGCAGAGCCTTTGCCTAGGAAAGGAAAGCAACACAAAAGTAAAATTATTTCCTAGAGGAAATATTCAAGAAGAATTTTTATCTTATTCCTCCTTATTATGTCTTATCAAATATTATTATTGGGAAAGCATCAAATGTGAAAAACACACAATGTGTCTCTGTGTCTGGGATGACTGTGTATTTCCAAATAGGGTTTTCTTTGGCAAGAATTGGATGTGACTGAAACTGAATAACCACAACAGATCAAGTGATCATTCCATTACTGACCTATGTTTTGTTCAATTATGCCACTTTTGACAAATATTTTAACATTCTTTTTTTTTTTATTTTCAGCTCAAAATTTTTTCCATCCTTCCAGTTATTCCACCATTCATAGGTAGAATATGATATGCATTATATATATGAAGTCATGCAAAACATTTCCATATTAATGCATTTTGTTATTACTTCTGTTTTATGTGGGAATTCATCTCATTCAAAATCATAGTCATGATAACTGTGTAATTCCCTCTACCCCATTTACTTCTATTTATCATTCTCTCTTTTTCTCTTTATTCTGCTCTTTCTCAAAAGGCTGTTTCATCTCTGGACACTGACTCCTTAAACTGTTCTCCCTCCTATCACCTCTGTGTATTCTTTTAATTCATTTCTCTCCTCTTTTGCTATTAAGTGATTTCTATTCCCAACTAATTGTGCACATAAGATCTTCCTTCTTTGAACAAGTGCAGATGAGTCAGAGGAAGCATTGCCTGCTTCGCCCATTATCCTATTTTCCCCTCCATTGTAAAGACTCTTTCTTCATACGTCTTTTATATGAGATAATTTCCCCCATTTTCTCTCCTTTTCCCCTTCTCCCAGTTCATCCCTCATTCACATCTTTTCCTTTTTATAGCATGACAATATAACAGAATCGGGTTCATACCCTCAGTAAAAGTAGACAGGCAAGGGCCTTAATTAAGACAGATCTTGGAACTTACAATATTGTCATACCATTTTGGAATACAAACAATTTGACCTTATTGAATCCCTTATAATTTCTCTTTGCTATTAATCTTTTTATGCTTCTCTTAAGTTTTGTATTTGAACACCAAAATTTTATTGTTTTAATTTTTTCATTAGCAAAGTTTGAAAGTCCTTATTTCACTAAATATTTTCTTTCCTTCTAAAGGATTACATTCTGTTTTACTGGGTATTCTTAATTGTTATCCTAAGGCACTCTTGACTGGAATCCTAACTCCTTTGTTTTTTGAAATATCCTAATCTCACCATCCACTTTAATGTGGAAGTCACCAAACTTGTGTAGCCCTGACTGGTTTCACTGTATTTGAATTATTTCTTTCTGCCTACTTGCAGTGTTTTTTCCTTAAAGGATTTGGACTTTAACACGTGGCTATTCTCATGGTGATTACTGAAACGAAGGCTATTTCCAAGATCACCAGAAAACCACCAAGAATACTACACATGGGTACCATGGAATATTATTCTTAGCACGTATTCAGTCCCCTTTCCATCTCTCTGTGGTGATAGTTTCATAACTACTGTTACTGCACCTGCTACCACCACTTCTTCCAAGGCCCTATTTTTGGTAACGTCATGTTCCAAGTCAGTCCCTTTACAAGGGCCACAGACACTGCTTCTGACCTTCTAAGTTGTCCTGGAAGAAAAAAATGCCCCCCTTCAACTTTTTGTTGGTTATGCAAATTTGACTTGACACATTATTTTAAAGTTGTTTAGAAAGGAATTTAGCTAGCATTTAGCTAGAGAATGTTCTCTTTACTCCATTTTCTTGGCTTTGCCTCTCCAGTCATATCTTTAATAGACATTAACAAGTGAAGCATTTTCATTTCAAAGAAAGAATTGACTAGACTGGGGAATTAAAGGGAAGTATGAAAGATGGATTGATTAAAGGAACAGGAGAAGAAAAGAGAAGATTGAGGTAAGATAAGACATAGGTTTCAGGTGTTTAAAGAGTTATCAAATTAAAGGAGAATTGACTTTATTCTAATTCATCCCAAAGAAAAGAATTAGAAACAATTGATGGAAGGTACAGAAAGGAAATTGCAGATATTCTTTCTTGTAGTAAGAGCTGTTCAAATTCTGGATAGACTGCCTCAAGAGACAATAAGTTTCATTTCTTTGGAAAACTTCCAGAGAAGAGGCTGGCTGGCAGTTTGTTAGTGATATTATAGAAAGGATTTCTGTTCAGATTAGGGTTAGACTAGAGGATCTTTGAGGTCCCTTTTTGCTTTTATCACACACACACACATACACACACACACACACACACACACACACACACATACACATATATGGAAGCCCATATAGCTTAAGTACAAGAGTTCATTCTATTTTGTTTTCATGAGGTGGTCGAAAATGCTTCTCTCAATTTAAAAGGTATTGAAGTAGTCAACACACACTACTATGAGCAAAACTATTACTTAAAGCCCCACATTTGACTAAGTATCTTTCACACTGTGACTCCCTCTAGTTGCTCCCCAGAAATGTTCTTTGCTTATGTTCATGTATCAGGTTTGAATTGCTCTAATTATTCTATCTGAGCACTTGAGTGCTCTTCACTCTCTTAACCCTTGAACTTCATCCTCAGATTAGTCCTTCAGATACTCCCAGTTCAATCAGCTGCCTCTGACCAAAATAACCTTAGCTCACACCTGCCCTGCCTACTTTTGTCCCTCTGGCATGATGTTTAGGATTCTGTGTGTTGCCATCAGAAAAACACCACAATTGCTCCCCTACCCAGACATGCCCCAGGACACCTGGCAACAACTCACCTGCTACATACACTTGGTATTCTGTTTCCTCATAAGCACTGGAACTTTCAAATGAACACCGGTACTTCCCTTCATCAGAGGGACGAATATGATGAAGCTTCAAGGCCACACTCCCAGTGGAAATGTCATCTCGAAGAAATTCTGTCCTCCCTTTATATTCTTGGTGCTGATATTTCAGATAATCCTGCCTATATTTATACTCATGCACAAGTTCTAAGGACTCTCCATAAATCCACATCACATCCATGTCCTGGGCATCCATCTGGGGAGAAAGGTGGCATGGGAATATGGCCTCTCCGCCCACCATAGCAATGACTGCTTGTTGTGGTCCTATCACAGTGAATTTCCCTGGAAAATATAGACAGTCAAGGGGTGAACTCAAAGTTAATTCAAGAATTGGGGTAAAAGAGAAGACCACATAGTATGAGCAAGACGTGAATATTTAGATGTGAAAAAAAAATTCAGAAATAATCCAATCCCAGACCTCATTTGATAAAGCACAGAATCTTATCATCTGAAGGAAACTCAGAAATGCCCTATCAATGGGAGTGGAACTCCCTATCTAACATAATAATCATTCCCATGTTAATTCTGAGCAGTAGCTTTCTATCTACTGTTGGTCAGAGCCAGCAATGGTGAACTTTCCACCTCACTTTTCTCAGTGAAAGAAAGAAAACTAAGATTGATGGGATAATAAACATTGACTTTTTTTTATCAAAGGTCAAGCAGGCACAAATTATCATAAACATACATGCAATTAAAATTAGGGTGGCTAACAGATTTTTCCTTTCTCCCAATTTCTTTTTAGATTTTAATTATCTCTAGATATAGTCAAACTATATCTTCAATCTAATCTTCAGCCATCTGAAAAATGAAAATGAGACCATAATTAAATTGTATAAAATATTTCTTTTAACCTTAAGTTAGATACCCTAATAAGTTACAAATAAATAGTTGTCTAAGAAACATTAAAAGTCTACTAAAAATAGAGGGAAATGGGTAAAGAAATATGGCTAGAAAGCAAATTCTTAACCAAACTTGGGATAAGAGAAAGCATAAAAGACAAAATTGTTATGTAATATAAGGTACAGTCAGGAAGCCCTGAATTCAAATCCTGTCTCACATCCTTTATAACTATATGACCCCAAGTCAGAAAAGTCAGAAAGGGAAATAGAGGGTGCAAGACAGAAATAGTGTTTGATCTTCTTAGTAGATAAATTTGCATGTAGGACCTAGATTCTTCTAAATCCCAGACCAGTATGAAGTTAACTCTACTTTGTCTTTCTTGATTGATGGGATGTAATGATAAGGAGGTTGTGAGGGAAAATTAAAATCATCACTTAAGAACTGATTAGTTGACAGTAGAAAATGAAAGGGAATAATGCCCAGAAAGCTGACAGAAAAAAACAAACAAACAACAAAAAAAAACTTCTTATATATGTAAGAACACAGAAAAACATTTAATAATAGAAAATCCTAAAGGTGTCCCAGATAGATGAACTAGTCTTTGGAGAGGTAATAATGACAGCAAAAAGATGAAGATTAAATTTGAATATTACTTCCTGATTAAGTCAGAAATAGGGACAAAATTAGATTAAGGATGGAAGACAGTTAAGAACTTATCAGAATGAGACCAAATTACAATTGTGTTAATTTTGATAAAACATTCTATCCAAAGGAAGTGATTTTTCCTGTTGAATGGTCATATAAATGGTTTTAAAACTGTTTTTTGGAAAAAGGGATGGATAAAACATCATGGGATTCTCTCCATTTACCATAGCTATGGTTTAAACTCACTATTTCCACCCACACAAATAAGTCATTGATTTCTCCTTATATGCAAGTACAATAATTCTCAGTTCACTTTTGAAGAAAGGAGTGAGAAATGAAAGTGGAAATTACAAGGTGAAATCAAACCCACTGGCAAATTAATTGAGAAATTGTCTAATTCATACATTGTTATGTTGAAAAGACCAGTCATATAAATTCAGTTATTGTTTACTTCGATAAAAATTATAAACAAGTCAGTGACATTTTGCAATGAGGACTGAAAAGAAATTCTTGGATGCCAGATCTAGCAGTATTAAGGAGATGTAATCCTGGGCTATGTCTGTGGGTGAGGCTAAGGGAGCATATGTTGTCCTAGTGAGTATGGAGCCAGAGGGAGCAAGAACATTTTCAGGATAGCAAGATTGGAGGTCCTAACTGTGGCTTAGGATAGATGAGAAGTGCCTGAGATTGAGACTCCAGACAGAATTCAGGAAATGATAATAATGAGGACATGATGACTGAAGCAACACGAATTAAAGCCTGGTAACATTAATAAGCTATTAAAAATAAAACAAAACAAAAATAAAAATGAATAAGCAAAAAAAAAAAAGCCATGGTCATAAGTAGTTACTATATATATATAAAGATTTGAGTTCATATTTAGAGAAAGATAATGAGGTTAAAAAAAGTAAGCCACTCCTAACCTAAAGAGTAATGTCAAATGTTCACAAGTCTAAAAAGAGTCCTTGGAAGAACTAAAAAAAGAATTAAAAAATCCAGTAACAGAGACCAATAAAATAATAAGGGGGGAAACAATACATGAAAATTATTAAAAGAAAATAAATCAATTGGAAAAAAAGACATCCAAAGTCTTAGGGAAGAAAATAACTCCTTGAAAGCTAGAATTGAGCAAGAAAAAATGAATAATATTATTAAGAGAATAAAGGAATAATACAACTAGAAAAAAAAAAGAAGAGAATTTCAAATGGCCTTTAAAAAATAACTGATGTTTTGAATACTTTGAGGATATGCAATATAAATTCTTATGTTCATATTACCTGAAAGTTATGATAAAAATACAATTCAGTATCATATTACAAGAAATTATTAAAGGATTCCTCCGGAATTCTAGAACAAGAGGGTAAGAGAGAAATAGAAAAATAAATGTATTATTCATCACGTCAAAAAGAGCCCAGAAGGAAAAATTACAGGAATGTCATATCAAACTTGCAAAATTCCCAGGTTAAGGAGAAGATATTTTAAGCAAGAAGAAAAAATACAATTTAAACACTGCAGAGATATAGCCAGGATTTCACAAGACCTAGCAACTTTTACACTAAAAGTCAGAGCTCTTAGAACATTCTTTTTCAAAGAGTAAAAGAGTAGGAATTGCAACCAAGAATAAGTTATCCAGCTAAGCTGAGCTGAGCTTCATCTGAATAAAAAATAAAAACACTTCAATGAGCTGAGAGACCAAAAATCAATGGAAAACTAAAAATAAAAGATCGAGAAGAAGCATAAGTAAAACATTAAATATTAATTATAAGGCACTCGTTTACATCAAACTCCACTTATTATACATGGAAATGTTATCGGTATTCTTAAAACTGTCTTCATTATTAGGGTAGTTTGAAAGAAGGGTTTGATGTGAATTATGTATCATAGGTATTTTTCCAAAATCAGATATTAAAAGATCAAATGGACGATTATCTCATAAAATGGGGTGTGAAAAGAAATACTGATACAAATGAAGCAGATGGGGATGGAGGGTTGGTAATGTTGGAACCTTACTCTCATCAGATTTTGGGTGAAAAGGAAAGAACATGTACATCTCAATGAGTGTGGAAGTCTTCTAAATTTATAGAGAGATGAGAGAGTTGAGGGACAGGATATGAAGGGCAATTTTCAAATGTGAATTCAGATTTAGAAAGATGAGGAAGAGGAGAAGAAATGGATCATTAGAGGAGTGGGTAGAATAAAAAATAAGAGGGTATTGGGAGAGACTGTTGTAACAAGGATAGGAATTTGAGAGATTTAGAAGGATAAGAGTAAAATTTAGATGGAGGTAAATTCAAAAATAGTAATTAAACTTTGAATTAAATGGGATGAACTCATCCAAGAAATGAAAATGAATAGCAGAATGGATTAAAATTAGAATTTAACAATATGATATTGAAAAAAACACACATTTAAGAATATGATACACATACAAAGTAAAGAATGAGAGAATTTATTTTGCTTTAATTAATGCAAGAAAAACAAGGTGGCAAATATGATGTGAGTCAAAGATAAAGCTAAACTAGATTTAAGTGAAAGAGATTAGTAGAATAATTACATTTAGATAAAAGTTACCATAGACAATGAAGTAATATCAATATGAAGTCCTATATACACCAAATACTATAATATCTACATTTTTAAAAGGAAAGTTAAATGAAATAAAGATGGAGACTGTAGTATAATAATACTATGTATTAATATCTTTCCCTCCCAGAAATAGATAAATATGTTGTCCTGTGCTGAGGAATAAACCAAGGAATAAATAAAAAAGAAGGGCAAGAAATGTATATAATTTTAGATTAGCTAGATAGGATACACATCTGGAGCACACTGAATGAAAATAGAAAGCAACATTCCTTTTCTCAGTAAGAAATAATACATTTACAAAAATTGATCATGTATTAGGATATAAAAAAATTTCAGACAAAAGCAAAAAAGCAGAAATATCATATAAAGGGCCATTGAAACATTGATTAAAAGATAATTAAAAATTAAATGACAATCTTAAAGAATGAGTGTGTTAAAAAAAAAAAACAGATCATAGAAACAACCAATAATCTGATTAAGAAGAATGACAATAACAGTATAATAGAAAGATCATTAGATAATCATTTTTTAAAATAAAGAAAACAAAATCACTAGTATAAAAGTGAAAAAAGTCAATGTGACAGCAACAAAAAAATGAAATTATAAAGACTTGTTATAAGGAATTATTTTACCCAGTTATATACCAATACATTTGAAAATTTAAGTGAAAAGGAATATGTAAAAAAATACAAATTGCTTAGATTATTAGAAGAGGGAATGTTTGATAGAATTCTCTTTTACATCCATCTGGTCATGAATAATATTTACATATTTCTGTCTAATAGTAGCCTTCTCTAGAGTGGAGAAGAGAGGGAGAGAAGGGGAAAAAAAGAAATTTACATGAGAACTTAATTAAATGTTAAAAGAAATAGAAACTTGTACAAAATAGAGATGTGTTTTTATCTACAATTAACTCTTTTATTATACTATGTTATGAAAATGTTTATTTTATTTAACAAACTAAAAATAAAATAAATACAATTTAAAAAAGAAATGGTATGAAACCCACAAAATCCAGATAAAAACGACCAGCTATCAATTAATACATCTAATAAGCAATATTTATTAAAAAAGCTTCTTGTGACAAAGCAAAATGCTGTTACTTCTATACAAATGATCTCATTGTTTAGGTGACAGATTGTCATTGACCTCAAAGACCTTACATTCTTGCTGGAATAAAAGAAAGAAATACAAAAAGAAATATCATTAAATGTCACACTGTAAATACAGAGTAAGTAATTATAAAGCAAAATGCTGGGAAAATTATTCTTTTTTTTTTTTTCGGATTCACTTCCTTTATTGCAGTAATCTTTATACAAAGTTGAAACTGCAATATTCAGTGTTAAAACATTAGAAAAGCATTCATGTGACAGTTACAGGTTTATCAAAATATTACAATTTCAAACTTAGCTGATAATTATCCACCAAAGCACAATTATTTAAGTTATTTCCTCATTTTCTTTAAATATGTAATGTCATGAAAACAAAAAAGAAATTATGTAAAAGGAAACCTAAAATACAAATATTGGAATGTAACAAATAAATAATTGTTTTTATCACCTACTGTTATTTGTTAGCTTAAGAGCTATTTTAGCTAAACCCCCATGAATTTTTGTCTACAGAAATAATGAACTGCCAAATGCCAATGCACAATTGCTTATTTCAAGTCATCACCAATGATTAGAACTAAAAAAATTTGGCATCAAAACAATCAAAATTCAGTATAAAAAAAATAGAATAACTTCATCACTAGCTATTATGTGTTTCTAACAATTTAACTGCTGAAATTTATTGGAGAGCTACAATAACTTTAAACCTTTTTGACCAGGTATCTAGTGTTAAAAGTAAAGAATCCATAAATGAAAAGCATCTTACATTATTTCATTGACTACGATTCCCTTCCCCAAGTATGCATATTTAAATATACTTTTTACACATGTATGAATACACACACTTCATTTGGTTCCTGTGGTACAGATTGTAAGTGATGGTTTCCTGAATGGGCAAAACTTTAAAATAAGTGTACCTGTGCACGTTTCAAGATAGCAGCACTAAGTCCGTGCCCTAGTGTCCATCTGTTTAAAGGAAAAAAAATTCAAACATGGTAACAATTCCATGCTTATTGAGTAATTTTACATTTCTACTATTCTTCCCCACAATTACTGCAAATCTTGTAATAAATGCAATAAAGTTGTGAGTTATGAGCTAGGAAAATAAATTTGGAAAACAAAATATTAAAATTTTTACAAATATTTTACATTAAAAAATTACCAGGTCCATTCTGAAACTAATTTACTTCATATTCATGCAGCAAAAATCAAATAAAACTGCAGTTTTGAAAAGAGAAAAAAATTCAAAGATCTGGAGAACCAGAAACAAAATATTTTAAAAACTATTTTTTAACTTATAAATAACTGGACTGAATAGTAATACAGATGAATTATAGAACATTTGACTATCACAAATTAGTCATTTGTAGTTAACAATGTGTCTTACAAATGACTAAAACTTTGTTCATTAAGAAAACCATATGATAATTTACTTTGATCTTATGTTTAACAAAATTGTTAGCTAATGAAGTTTGATCACTGAACACTGCTGAACAACCAGCAATATGGCCTAGTAACATGTAGTTTGTTGTGTAAGTGTATATAAAATATATAATGCATACATATAAAATATATATATATATACCATATATATGATATACATGTGTGTGTGTTTGTGTGTTTAAAACTCTTGAAATGTTTTTAGGCAATCTTTTCTTGAATATAAAAGAATGAAAAAATTCACATTAGTAATTTGTATAGAAAGCTTTCTGTGATAATACCTTATACATTATCACTACTATATACTGGTAGACTGTACTGTCAAAACAAATGTTCAAAAAGCACAACCTGGCAGTTTTTAATATGGACTTTACATATTAAAAAATGGATTAAATTTAAATGTTCAAACCTGAGTATATTAAGACTAAGTGTATTTGACAAATGAATTAGCCTAAAAACATTTCACTAAGTAACCAGTGGTCCATTTAACCATTTTGATGATAAACTAAAGAAACTGTATGATTTTAAAAGGATGAAAGAATGCCACATAGTGTTTACTGAAAAGCTCTGTAAGATGGCATTACTTAACCCAAATTTCTTACAGGAAATCTAAGTTCTTACTGAAAAATCACTCAGAGTTGAAGGACAAACACGGACAGGTCCCCTCTAATAATTTAAAGTTATGTATATTTTAGACTGTAGAATGTAATATGGTTTTCAGCATGTCATATAAAACTACTGAGAATAAATCTTTTGACATTTCTTAACTGGAAATTATGACATTGATAATATAAAGTTTCATAAAAGGTGAAAACTCTTTTCTTAAAGGTTTACATTTATACATGCATACTTAAATGGATTAAACTTTTGGACATTCTGACTCTTGTGTTTCATCTCAAATGACAAGACCTGCCCTAATTCTTACCCCATTAACATCTAACAGAGACCATAAAAAAAAGTACAGTAATAGAAAACATACAGTACTAAAAACTAATTAATTGCTCAATGGAAGACAGAAAAGTAGCATTCATTTTAAGATGGACGAGACTAGAAACCAACTTACATTTGAGTTATAGTCTTAGTTGAAGGCAAAGTTTGATATTCTTTATAAATTTATAAAAGAGGATATATATGGATGAAATTTGGTTAATCTCAGAAGACACCTCAAGGCTAAAAGGCTTTTATAAATCTATATTTCTTTCACCAATTGAAAATAAAAACACACTTTTATTGCTATTCAAGTAGCAAAGAAAAAGCTTATGTCCAACAATAAGGAATAAAACTGAAGTCTTCACAACCATGCAAATGGAGCAACTTCCCCGTGTGCTTTCAGATCTGAAAAATGTGGAAGAAAAGCCACTGTTTTGCCACTGTATTGCAGTCTCACAGAAGATTTCAAGTCACTTTACTAGGGATTGTACTGTCATTTCCCTAGGGCTGTCCATGATGTGGTGTTTACGAATAGAAGGTAAGGACACTCTGATGATTCCCATGAACAAGAAGGACTGGTGGCAAGTGAAAATTATTCTCAAGAGAAAGAATGTTAGGGGTGTCTCCTTGGAGGATGAGGGAGCATTTAAGTTGGATTTTGTGAGATAGCTAGGCATTCACTAGGTTACCTTGAAAAGAATATATTCTAGGAATAGAAAAGTGTTTTGCAAAGCATCAGTAAGGCGGGAAAGGTAAAAAGAGTCCAGGATGAAGAAAAAGTAAATGATACCAAAGTATAAAGTAGCATTATTGCATATTCTGGAATGATGGGGGAATAGTCCAAGGGGAAACACACATGAGATCACTGCCAGAGGTATTACTCCTAAAATCTGCCCTGTGTTTACGGTGTTGTGCCTGAATGGCAGAAATGTCAGGTACAAGAGAGTATGGAATGGTCTGAAAGAACTTTAACTCTTAGAGAAGGGGGAACACTGAAGACAACTTAAGGGCTACAACAAGAAGAGTTTTTCTAATTAGGGAAATGCAAGTAAAGTTAGTCTATTGATTTCCAGAGGTAGTGTGCCTACAATGAAGCTGGAAGGGGTATGACAGGATAAGAGAAAGAGGGATGAGGTAAATGGTAGTGTCCATATTCTAGTTCTCTTTAGGAATAGTTGTACAAGTAATGACTCTCAGCAAACATTTACTAAGCACTTACTTTGTGATAGGCACTGTGCTAAACTCAGGGACAAAAAAAGGCAAAAGCATAATCCCTACCCTTAGAAATTCACATTCGAATGAAAGAATTTACATCTCTTTGAAATGGACATCATAAACTGAATGATAACAGTGTTCTTGGGGACCCTCAAGATGGCAAAAAGAAAGACTTTGCAAAATAACTTTTGTATAAAATGATTCAGCCCAGATTGGGGGCACTGAAAATCTAGCATACATCTTCACAAGTAACATGAACCAGGCAGAGGGAGGGAGCATCTTCCCCAAGCAGCTCCCAGGACACCTTTTTGTGACTTTGCTGCCCCATTCAATCTGCCATCGATGTTCATTTTAAAGTGAGTAAAAAGGCTGGGAGGTGAAAAAAGACACATGGTTTGAGTGACTCAAGATTCTGCACCCCTTTCAGGATGTCCCAGAGAAGCAAATAAATGGAATTGACCAATAAGGTTATATCTTTCCATCAAGAAAATCAAACTCACTTTGAAATCCCACAGTCAAGAGCAGTTTCAAACATGACAGGATCTAATGAAGATATGAAGACATTGACTTGATTGGAATCTGAAATAGAAATGTGACTAAACACAAGTATTCTTTCTTAATCACTCCCATCCTCTGTCACTTAGAGAATATTAAACATCAAAGAAAGGTAAAAAGAGTAAATCTCTCTTCAGAAAAAAAGCTATAGAGAGGGCCAGAGACATAGGGAATCTTTCCCTGGAGGGACCAGCCAGGTGGCTATGAATTCAGCAACATTTCCCACTTACCTGAGACTGGCCAGGGGAGCAGGACCAAGAGGACAAAGGACAAATCTTGAAGAAAGAGGCATTCCATCTCAATATCATACCATCAGAGATACTGTAGCTGTGACTACTGACAAATTATTTAATTTCTCGGATTTATTTTCTTCATCTAAATGAAAATGGAAATGGATTTAATAAGTTCTGAGGGTCCTTTAAACTCAGCTGAAAATCAGTGGTTCTATTGGTCTTGACTAAAAGAAAATCCTCCTCTTCAGAGACCTGGCTCTCTTGATGAGACCACCAAACTGCCCAAGCTCCCTTGAGGCATGCCATCTGCCAAGCTCCAGTGGAAAGCAAAAGCCAAAAACTTGTGGACTGTGTACCTTGGGACCTTTGTACCTGAAACAGAGAATCATTTATTTATCATAAAGGGTCAGTCCAAGTTATCTTTTCTCACTAGAAAATCCATGTTGTGTTTTTCCTACTTAGCCAATTTTAGGGATCAATTGATATTACTTTAGAGGTGCCCTTAGAAGTCACCCACTTCAATCCTCAGTTATAAAATATTCTACCTGATGATGATGACCTGAAGTCAAGACAGCACTTCATACACTTGAAAGCCCATTAAACAAATTGATTATTGTACCCAAATCAAGTGGCAGCTCTGTTCCTGATCTGGATTTTGTCGCATTACTCAGCTCCCATCTGCCCTTGGAAGAGATTACATGACCTGGGCTCACCTAACAGCAGAATGTTCCTCTGCCAAGCCAGCCTCTTCTCCTACAAGTAAATTGTGCTGGCAGCCTCCATTTTGGGAAGAGACTCACTCTTAATAACCTTTTCCCTCTCAACTTGGCTTCTGACTTTTCAAATATTGACAACAACCTCAGATACTGACAACTCCTCTCTTTTTTGTAGTTTATCTCTGCCCTTAGAACATAACTCTTTGAGGACTATGACTTTTTTTTTGTTTGTTTATATTTGTAGCCCCAGTGCTTAAGCATTGTTGTTGCTGTTGTTCAGTCATTTTAGTCATATCCGATTTTTCACGACCCATTTGGGGTTTTCTTGGCAAAGATATGGAGTGGAATGCCATTTTTCCACTTCCTTTTACAGATAAGGAACTGAAGCAAACAAGATCAAGTTACTTACCCAAGATCACTTGGCTACTAAGTGTCTGAGGCTGCTGAAACTATGTTCCCCTCTAGGGACACAACCTAAAGAATGAGGTTACATGGCTACCCAGGCTACTGGTTTGGAAAGGCCATTGTGTCTTTGAAAAAAAAAGGCACTTTCATGGCTTGGAAATTCTCTTTCCTGAAAGTCTTGTCTGATTTGTTGGAAAAGGAAAGTGAAAGAGTTCAACTATAACCTTACATGAGAATTGAGCATCTTTTAAGAGAATACTCATAATTACATTAACAGACTGGATAGAACCATAGGTCCAGAGTCAGGAAGAGCTGAATGTGAATCTGATCTTAGACCCTTACCAATTGTGTGACCTTGGAAAAATCACTTTCCTCCTGTTTGCCTCACTTTCTTGAAATGTAAAAGGAGGACAATATCATCCACCTTTTGGGATTGTTGTGAAGATCAAATGAAATAATATTTATCAATGAATGATATCTCTGAATGAAATATTTATAACATGCTATTTACTATATATTTTGTAATATTTGTTGTTATTCTTTTCCCAATCAGGAATTATATTTTGTCAGGAGAAAAGTCCATGCTATGCATTCTCTCTTTAGCCAATTTCATGTATTGTGAGATTTCAGAATTCCAAAAGCCCATGTTAAACCACATCAGCATCTGCCCCAACTTTCAGGGGATCTCTATCAACGCTAGGGAGAAGTGTAAACTCTTCATTCTGACATCTAAAGGACTTGACTTCTTAACTCCAATGACTTTTATTGTTATTTTAAATTGATTTTCTTTGTACATATCAACATATATTTGTTCATGGGGGTATATATGTATATGTGTTCATAAACATGTATTTATATCTACACACATATTTGTCTATATAAATTTAGATGGGTTATTTGTGCATATGTGTGCAAACATATGTTTTCATTCTATATGTACATTATATGTTTTTATGTGTTTGTACACATTTACATAATATATATGTACATATATACATTTATATCAAGTGATAGAGGTATATGTAATATAATATTTTTTCACTTGACCTGAAATTTTATTTGTTTTTTTTTGTTTGTTTTTTGTTTTTTAAATTTTGTTTTATTTAATAATAACTTTGTATTGACAGAATCCATGCCAGGGTAATTTTTTACAACATTATCCCTTGCACTCGCTTATGTTTCGTTTTTTCCCCTCCCTCCCTCCATCTCCCCCCCCAAGATGGCAAGCAGTCCTATATATGTTAAATATATTGCAGTATATCCTAGATATAATACATATTTGCAGAACCATAAACAGTTCTCCTGTTGCACAGGGAGAATTGGATTCAGAAGGTAAAAATAACTCAGGAAGAAAATCAAAAATGCAAATAGTTCACATTCGTTTCCCAGTGTTCCTTCTTTGGGTGTAGCTGTTTCTGTCCATCATTTATCCATTGAAACTCAGGTCTCTTTGTCATAGAAATCCACTTCCATCAGAATACATCCTCATACAATATCATTGTCGAAGTGTATAATGATCTCCTGGTTCTGCTCATCTCACTTAGCATCAGTCCATGTAGGTCTCTCCAAGCCTCTCTGTATTCATCCTGTTGGTCATTTCTTACAGAACAATAATATTCCATAACATTCATATACCACAATTTACCCAGCCATTCTCCAATTGATGGGCATCCATTCATTTGCCAGTTTCTAGCCACTACAAACAGGGCTGCTACAAACATTTTGGCACATACAGGTCCCTTTCCTTTTTTTAGTATCTCTTTGGGGTATAAGTCCAATAGAAACACTGCTGGATCAAAGGGTATGCACAGTTTGATAACTTTTTGGGCATAATTCCAGATTGCTCTCCAGAATGGTTGGATTTGTTCGCAACTCCACCAACAATGCATCAGTGTCCCCGTCTGAAATTTTATTTGTATAAGAAACTATGTATAAGAAAACTATGATTTTTCCTGGTAAGTATAACACATTTCTCCCTCAAAACTTTCGAGGGAGAAATGTGTTATACTTACCAGGAAAAATCATCTAATGGAAATTAGAAATACTTCATGGGTAATCAACCCCCCAACACTTTCACAGTGACCCTTGGCCCAAATTCTCCACATTGGGGCTAAACAGGAAGTGTGTCCAACCAGGAGAGCTTCAAACTCATGAAGCTCTTGTAAGAGTTAAATGACTCTGACCCCTTTGATGCTCCCTCTATTATACTCCATTGTATGTGATAGTAAGGCATTTTTAAAAGTTCTAATCAAAAAAAAAATTATTTCAGTAGCT
The DNA here is from genome assembly GCF_016432865.1 of Antechinus flavipes. Classification (NCBI taxonomy): domain Eukaryota; kingdom Metazoa; phylum Chordata; class Mammalia; order Dasyuromorphia; family Dasyuridae; genus Antechinus; species Antechinus flavipes. The sequence continues at coordinate 249,373,256 of NC_067403.1, forward strand.
AATCTTCTGCTACCCCTGCTGAGCCTACATGGAGCCTAACTATGTGATATCTCTCTATATCTGTATATAACTAACTCTTGCTCTTCTGCCAGCTCCATTTCAGGAAAGACATCAAAAGTGACACTCTAGCTGAACCTGGCCTCTACTTGGCCACCCCAGTCTATGAGACAGACGAGGCAAACTCTTCTGAGTAGACAGGACTGTTTGAAAGCCTACCTTCAGTTACCTGCACAAAGAGAGAAAGTGGTATCAAGAGAAAGAAGCAGATGAACAAGGTGAAATAGACAGGAAAAGCTACAAAAAAGACATGACCATCAGGGAGAAGAAGAAGGCATCAGACACTACTCTTGTTCATCTGCAAATCAGTATTTCAGCCATTCAAAACCAGAAGGTAAAAATAAGTCCAGGATGCTAATGTGGACAGACAGAAAGACTCTCAGCCTAGGAATCTAGATCTTAAGCAAGAAAAAACTTCAAAAGCAAAGAAACCAGAGAAAGAATATTAAATTACAATACCCAAAAGGATGCTCTTCAGAATGGACCGCACTCCTCCTCATGTGCTGATATATATACAGACTCTGACAATAAAACCTTTTGAGATCACTGGAGTTTCTCTTTTCTTACCTCTATTTCTTTTCTATGCCATCTCCTACCACTTGCCAGACAATGAAACCCAGTCCCACAGAGTCCACCAAACACCCTGATACTACCTTCTGACTGCCCCCAAATCTCCCATAGTGGAGCCCAATGTGATGCTTTTCTCTCTGTGGTATCCTCAAATACAAAGAAACAGAAACAGAAACATCTTTTTAAAAAGATGTAAATGATTCCATGCTACTTATCCCAATGCTGGAAAGGGAGTAATATGAAATTATTGATTTCATTTTCACATTCAAAAACTTCCCTTTCTAACATCTGTCTTACCATATATAATCAAAAGGTAACTGCAAGGATTTATCTTCATACAGGTTTCAATATAATAAAAAATTTGTGACTTCATCATCTTACCATGACTTCATAATACCAATGGAAATTACAGGCCTTCTGTGTCTTAGTAGATGGATTGTAGCAACCCCGTTAGCACCCTGGATACCTTAAAATCAGCCAGAGTCAGGATAAGCAAAAGTCTTTAGTCTTTATTCTTAGTCTTTAGGGGTAGAAGTGAATTGGATGGAAGCAGAATCTCGGCAACCTCCTTCTTCCTTGTCTACTGTCAAGGAGACTCTGGCTAGTCTTACTCCATCCCCTAGTCCCTCCTACAATCATCTGTATACACCAATCACTGAGCCAGCACAGGATAGTGAGAAGGACCATTTTCCAAGCATATGCCCATAGAGTATCATCCAATTGGGAGTTAGCCCTAAGTGCTCGGCTGTCCTGACCTCAGTGCATCAACTCAAGATTTCATCTCTCTACAATGGATGAATAAAATATATTCCATAAACACACACACACATATATTCCATTTTTAAAAATACTCTACCTGGATAAGCTTCTGACTGTGCATATCCAAACTTTGTTGTTACTGGTTTTTAATCTTGTCCAATTCTTTGTGAGCACATGGATCAATTGTCCATTGGATTTCTTGGCAAAAATACTAAAATGGTTTGTCATTTTTTTCTCAAGCTTTATGCAGGCAGGATTTAAGTGACTTGTACAGAGACACACACCTAGTAGGTGTCTGAGATCAGATTTTAACTCAGATGTTCTCAACTTCAAGTCACGTGTTCGATTCACTGTCCCATCTAATTCCTTTTATCATCAAACTTAGCTAAATTGATATTCAGGCTCCAATCCACCACTGGACACATGTTGTACTTCACTGGTATAGTCTGAGAACTCAGCTTCTCCTCTAGTCACAATGGCATGTAGATGGTATATGAATAAATAGCATAAAGAACCAATTCAATTTCTTAAACTTTGTTAATTCTCATTTTAGAGTAATGTTAAAATTATGTATTAATATATGAATTCAGACCTAGACTGTTTCACCTAAGTTCATATAGAGAAATTGTAAGAGTTGCGGTTATCCTGTATGAAATACAGATACTATTGATTCTTCTCCACTGGAAGAAGCCATATTGTCAGTAGCAAGTATACCTTTCCATTGGGCACCACTCCAAAAAGCATATAATCAATCTCAATATTTAAAGGCCCTTTGTGAATTTGGAATGAATTATTTTTACCTATCCCAAAGCCAATTTTAAGATCAAAGAATCTTAAAAATCTAGATCTGGAAGCCAATACTGAAAGGTAAATGTGACACAAGGTTAAATGCAGTGAATTTTGTTAGTTTACTTATATCTTCTTTGTCAATTCTATGGATTGTTTGATTCCTCTACTTCCCTGACTTGAAATCATATACATAATAGGCATTTAGGGCAATTCCTAGTTATACTTTAACCATCTTTTGGTGCCTAGGTATGATGATCTTTTCTGAGTCTAAGTTGGTAAACACCGTTATTTCTTGGACTTTTGGATTCTCTCCCAGAGTGACAATGCTTTCCATGGTATTCTCTCCGTTCCCATTTGTCAGAGTGAGAGATTAGTTAGGACAGAATACGCATGTGGAATCGTTTCTAGTTAACTTGCCCAAATTCCCCTTGTCACCAGATTTTTTAGATAATGTTTTAGTGCCAATCAAGCCAATCATAAATTATATAGGAAATAGTAGTCCACTAATGAGAATCCTAGAAGGAAATGTTGTTCCTGCATGAGTGCTATGCACATCTGATCTCAGTGTTGGGCTTTGCCAATCATCTTAGAGATTGCAGCTTCCAACAGAGACCCAGAGAAATTAAACGACTTGTCCAGTGTTATTCAGACAATGGGAAAAGAGTTAGCATTTGAACTCAGTTCCCATGACTCCATATTCGGGATTCTTTCTACTGTACCACATTGTGTGTGGGAAGCACATTTTTATTCTGCTTAAGTGTCCTTGATTATCAATTTCCATGTGGATTCATGGATTCTTAACAATAACTCTATGGCCCCTCAGTGGTCCATGGTCTACAGTTTAGAAACCTTCATGTTAGTTCAAAATAGTGATTTCTAAGGTGGGAATTTCAAGCACTACAAAAGGTCAGGAACAGAGATATTTTTACTTGAAAAACTTGTGTCTGATTCTACTCAATATGACACACACAGTAGAAAGAACATTAGATTTGTAATCAAAAGGACCTGGGTTCAAATCCCATCTCTGCTATTTTATTATTGTGGATGTCATTATTATGTCTCTCAACCTGTTTCCTCATCTTCCATCTCATTTATGGGGAGGAAATGCTTGTTTTACCTATAGAAAAAAATTGTTGTGAGGAAGAAACTTGTAATTTCCAAGACCCCAGAGAACATATACCGATACTATTTAAAGGATATTATATAGTTCCACAGGGCAAACCTGGAAATACTGATGCATCGTATTAGAAGGGGACTTTGGATAAATATAAGGAAGAAACATCCTTGCAGGTGAGATTATCTAGATCTGGAATGGGTTGTTTTATGGGAGTGTCAAGGCTCCCATAGAACAGGTGCTCACAAAGAAACTAGATGAACATTTGCTCTTAGAAAGGCTGGAGTCTGGCATCTGAGAATGGTTCTATGTCTGTGAGATTGTGATTCCATTATGATCATTATATTTAAAGCTGGCACTGAGGAAAATTGTAATGTAGCCAGTAGAGGGAGCAGCTTCTCCTCAGAAAAGCTACGTGAGCCTGTCTGCTTAGAAGCACAGTCTGGCTTCTCTACTGAAAAACAGGCTTCATTATGGCTAAAGCCCAGGAGTGGTGGGACCTTTAGGGAGGCAATGTGGTACAGAAAGAATAATGAACTTGAAGAGTTGAATTCACCATACCATAGTGCTTAGAAAACTTTAAAGCATGTAAATGTTCATTATGATTATTGTTAAAGTTGGACTTTTGCTACAGGACAGGTAAGTGATATGATGGATAGTGCTGAGCTTCTAGTCAGGAAGACTGAGTTCAAATCCTGCCTCAGATAATTAGTTATGTGCTTTGCAATGCTTAAAGTGCTATATAAATGTTAACTATTATTATTATGGATATTTAGGTGGTGATACAGTACATAAAGTGTTTGATAGGGAGTCAGGAAGACTCATCTTCCTAAGCTTCAAACTTCCTCACACACTTACTCATTTGTATGACCTTGGGCAAATCACTTAATACGGTCTGCCTTAATTTCCTCATCTTTAAAATGAGTTGGAGGGGCAGCTTCTTGGTGCAGTGGATAGAGCTATGAAGTCCGGAGGATCTGAGTTCAAATTTGGCCTCAGACACTTAACACTTCCTAGCTGTGTGATCCTGGGCAAGTTACTTAACCCCAATTGCCTCAGGAAAAAAATAAGTTGGAGATGGAAATGGCAAACCACTCTAGCGTCTTTGCCAATAAAACTCTCAAAAAGAGTCACAAAGAGGTGTACACAAAAACAAATTATTATTCTTTAATTTACCCTCCGTGGCTTTACAGTTTGATCTAAAAGACTCTAGTCATCATAATAATCATGTCGATTACATCAACCATATGGATTTATGTAATCAGCAGAAACAGCTTTGGCTTGGTGATTAAGCAACTTATCTGGGTTCAAATTTTTGTTCTTCCAGTTACCATCTGTGGGATACTAGACAATTAGGTTGAACATATATTTATTATTCTAAATCATGTCCCTTTTATGAACTTCAGTTTTTTTCATGTAAGAAAGAAACACAGAGAAATATAGAAAGAGAGAGACACACACATAGGGAAAGAGACAGAGATAGAGAGACAGGACTTGTCATAGGCACGTGGATAAATCTAGGACTTTTTATACTCCCTTTGTCCCTCCCTCATATCAGGGTCTATTTGTTTATAATCTTGCTCAGATTACAATTAAAATCAGCTTACATTTATCTGGAGATGAAGTCCTTTATAAAAATACAGTCATAAAATAAGAGTTAGTCATATCAGTTGGAGATGAGACAGGGGTAAGAAATATAGAGGGGATAAATTTACCTGGTCATAGTGGCAACAAATTCTGTCCAGATTATTTTCTTGAATGGTTCAGTTAGCCAGATCAGGCTACTATTGTTAACAATTCTCTTAAAGTCAACTATGGCCTTACCTTGCAATCTATCTTTAGGCTCACAACTATTCACCACAGTGCTCCTCACCTCACAGGATTGCTCAGTAAACACATAGCTTCCATGTCCTTTAGTCCGTCTTTCCAACCGGGAAAATATACTTCCCATTAACCTCCTGTCCAATGAAAGGCTACTTTAGGAAAGATATTGTGAAGCAGTCTAGAAAATACAGGAGGCAACCTCACATTCATGAATTGTATGTTTTGGTGAAAGAACAGGGCCTACTGAGCATGAATAAGAAGATAATCAGAGCATTGAGGTTATAGATATAAAATAAAATTTTAAGTTTGCTATAAGGAAGAACTTTTTAATAATTTATATTAAATAAATTTAGCAAGTATTCATTAAGTACCTACTATGTACCAGGCAATTTGTTAATTACTAGAAATGTAAAGAAAGGCAAAAATGGTCCTTGCCTTCCAAAACCTCACATTCTAAGGGCAAATCATTTAACTTGGCCTCAGTTCCTTTCTCTATAAAATGAGCTGAAAAAGGAAATAACAAAGCATTTCAGTGTCTTTGCCAAGAAATCCAAAGTGGGATCATGAAGAGTTGTATATGACTAAAATAACTGAACAATAACAAAAATGAGGAAAGGCTTCTTACAAAAGGTCACATTTTAACAGACTTTAAGGTAGCTAGAAAAACTAGGTGGAAATAAAAAAAGAGAGAGTTTTGGGCATGAGGAAAGTCAGTGAAAATAGCCAAATTTGGGAGAAGAATGATTCAAGGAACAGCAAGAAGGTCAATATCATTGGATTGTAGCATATGTGGAATGAGCCACTTTAGGAGGAAGCGAGTTCCCCCTAACTATCCCCATTTTCAGTCAGCACTTATGGAGCAGGAACTTAGGAACTCTAGTAGGCTTCAAGCAAAAATTGGGTGGTCATTTGTTCATTATGATGTATTGAGAACGTGTTTTCAGGTATATACAAGATTTGAACTCTAAGGAATCTTCTAACTATGAAATTCTGTGCTTCTAAATGAGTCTGATCTTCTACTTCTTTGAGGAAAGTGTCTTGAAGGGCCTAAAAATTGATCTTTCCATGTTCCCCCTCTTAGACCATAACTTCATTGTAATTTCAATGATGGCATGTGATGCTTCTCTCCTTAGCACAGATAGTCTTCCTTCCTCACTTAAAATTTTTTTTTCATTATTTGTTGTTATGAAAATGATGTGTTATCTTGCAATTAGAACTCTGGTAATGTCCCTCTCAGGACTGCTCAATCTATTTCTCAGACAATAGATACACACACACACACACATACACACACACACACACACACACGTGTATATATGTAAATATATGTATATATTTCATTATTTAAACCCTTTTCAATTTAGTAGAACATTGTACTGCTGCTATAGCCTTCAAAAAGCAAGTATTGCTTGCCTCAAAGCCACAGTAGATTAAGGGAGGATAACAGTGGGCAGTCCACATGCAGATAGGAATAATTCTCAGGTCTGTACTCTCATTCGGCTTTTGCAAATTTCCTGCGTCTGTGAACTTTCCCATCCCAACAGATGATGTAAAGAAGTATATATTTGGAAGTTGGCTGAATAGTGCTATTCAAAGGCTGTCCCCCAGACTTTTCCCAGACTTTCTTAAAAAGAAAGATGTACCATAGTTAAGGAACGTGTATCCCACCTTTTCCCAGAAGACATAGAGTGGAGGCACAATCTAGCTGAGAAGATTCTCATTATTACTCAAACCCCATCATGGCTATAGGAAACAATTGGAAGGTTTAGCATGAATGTAAGGGAAGAATCAGTTCCAGTATTTTTTTCCTGATCATCAAACATATGTAAAACAGGCCCTTTACCACACTGCCTATGGATACAGGGGTGTCCATTAATAATACTGTCATCACTCCCATGCTCAATCCCATTATATACACCCTGAGGAATCAGGAAATGAAGTTAGCCATGAGGAGATAAAAAAAAAAAAAGACTTGTATCTATTGAAAATAATTAAATCATGATGAGAAATTCAGAGTCAAACTGAGAAGACAAAAAAATCATTTATGATTCACTTAGTAAATAACCATTTATTCAGTACCTATTATGTACTTTTAATTTACTTAATTTCCTCAAACTTCTATTTTGGCAACAAGACACTCAGCTCCTACCATTACTCATACATTAGCCCTTTGGCATTCAAGCCTACTAGAGAATGGGAAGGAGATGAAGAAGGTAAAGTGATAAAACCCTTACTTGGTTAATAGGACTGTTTGTTAGGATCTCTGCTGAAAAATATGAAGTGGGAGAAGAGAAGCAAAAAATGCCACCTGAAGAAGGACACTGCAAAGAATGTAGTATAGTCTCTATGTGCTGTATTCCACCAAAGAAGATCCTCTCCTTAAGATAAGGAATTGTTTTATTTTTGTCTTTGTATCCTCAGTGGCTAGCACAGTGCTTGGGATTCAGCAGATACTTAATAAATGTTGCCTGATTCTTAATTGATTGGCTATTGATTTTATTTTAACATTCAAAAACTTCCCTTTCTAACATCTGTCTTATCATATATAATCAAAAGGTAACTGCAAGTATTTTTTTTTTCATACAGGTTTCAATATATGAAAAAGTTTGTGACTTCATCATCTTATCCTGACTTAATAATATCAATGGAAATTATAGCCCTTACGTGTCTTAGTAGATGCATGAATAAAATAAATTTCATAAACACACACACACACACACACATATATACACACATACATATATACATATATTATATATATATTCAATTTTTTAAAAATACTCTATTTGGATTGTGCATATCCAAACTTTATTGTTACTGGTTTTTAATGATGTCCAACTCTTTGTGACCATGTGGACCAACCATCCCTGGGATTTCTTGGCAAAAATACTAAAATAGTTTGTCATTTTTCCTCCAGCTTTATGAAGTCAGGATTTAAGTGACTTGTCCAGAGTCACAAACCTAGTAGGTATCTAAGGTCACATTTTTAACGCAGATGTTCCCAACTCCAGTTCAAGTATTCGGTTCAAGATACCATCGAATTGCTCTTATCTTCAAACTTAGCTAAATCGATATTCAGGTGACAATCCACTACTGGTCATATGATATAGTTCACTGGCATAGTCTTTGAGAACTCAGCTTCTCCTCCACTCACAATGGCATGGAGATGGCATATGAATAAATAGCATAAAGAACCAATTCAATTTCCTAAACTTTGTTAATTCTCATTTTAGACACAGGGGTCCTCAAACTTTTTAAATAGGGGCCCAGTTCACTGTCCCTCAGACTGTTGGAGGGCCCGACTATAGTAAAAACAAAAACTTTGTTTTGTGGGCCTTTAAATAAAGAAATTTCATAGCTCTGGGTGAGGGGGATAATCGTCCTCAGCTGCTGCATCTGGCTCGCGGGCCATAGTTTGAGGATCCCTGTTAGAGTAATGTTAAAAATATTTGTTAACATATGAATTCATACCTAGAATGTTTCACCTAAGTTCATATAGAGAAATTGTAAGAGTTGGGGTTATCCTGTATGAAATACAGATACCATTAATTCTTCTCCACTGAAAGAAGACATATTTTCAATAGCAAGTATACATTTCCATAGGGCACCAGTGAAAAAAGCATATAATCAATCTCAATATTTAAAGGCCATTTGTAAACTTTGAATGAATTATTTTTACCTATCCCAAAGCCAATTCTAAGATCAGAGTGTCTTAACAATTTATATCTGAAATGGCTTTACAGGCCCTTTAGTGCAAATCTCTCAATTACAGATGAATAAAGTTAAATCCCAGTTTTTGTCTCTCTGACTTCATTTTGTCATTTATCTAATAAACATATTGATATTTACTGAAAATCAAAAGTTGCCTGGTAGTTGAATTGTTATTAAGGTCTATTGAGGAAAGTTTTAGTTTAAGAATTTTGAAAGGTTAAAAATATGGTATAAATATAAAAGAAAGAAAAAAAGGAGAAATTAGGAAAATGAGAAAGAATGAAGGAAGAAAAGGAAGAGGAGAAAGAAAAGGAAAATGAGAAGAATCCTAGCCATGGATATAATGAACTAGTCATTGGATGCCTAGAGTGCATTTAGAAATCATACAAAAATACTATTCAGGACAAAGCCCATGTTTGACAAAACAATAGTCAATCAGTACATAAACATTTATTAAGTACTCACTGTGTAAAATATTGTGCTAAGTGCTGGGTAGGAAAGCTCAAAAAAAAAAAAAAACCCAACAACTATCTCTATCCTAAATTTATCATTGGTAGAGAAATTATAGAAATAACCATGTACATACAAGATATTACACAGAGTACATGGACTGCATTGGGAACAGGGAAGCATTTACAATGGGCTACTCAGACAAATGATAAGGAGATGAAGAGAGAAAAGAAGAAAATTTCATATATATACACACATTCATATATATATGCACATACATAAATTTCCACTTTAAATCTGCTGGCTTATCTTGTTTCAATTCTGCAAAGGATCCTTCAACACTGGGAACCTTCTATTGTCCTATTTCTCTTATCCTGATTTCCTGGTTCCTTTTATATGTTTTTTTCCCTCTTTAAATAGTGAATTCCTTGAGGACAGCAAGTGTTTTTCTTTTTTTAGTATTCCCAGTACTTAGTAATTTTTCACACAACAGAGTAACTTAATAAATGTTTCTTGGATTAAATGGAATTGGTTTGGACTCAAGAACATATAGTCTTTGGGAACAGAATGATGACTGATGATGACTGAGGAGTGATCAGATGGATAGGAGATTGGAAGGGACAATGTCATGAAATACCAGCAAGAATAGAGAGTCCAGAATGAGGCAACAATTAACCACAGCAAAGTCTGCAGAGAGGACAAGTTGGATGAGGGTGGAGTAAAGACCATCAGAATAAATGACTAATAAATTATTGAACTCCTTGAAGAGAGTAGTTTTGGTAACAAGGTTGGAATGAAGATCGTAAAGAATAAAGCAGAGAGTAGGGAGAGAAGAACTGGAAAAAATGAGCATATACCCTTTGCTTAGGAGAAAAAAGAAAATATGATAGAAAATATGATAACATGAAGGTATGGTGCAGCCACATTAAAGTTTTTTAAGGATGATGGAGACATGAATATGTTTCTGGTCCGAAGGAAGGAGCCAGGAGTCATTAGATACATGACTAGCATTCTTCTGATTTTCTTCTTCCTTCACGGCTTTCTCATTTTTCTTATTTCTCCTTCTTTTCTTTTTTTTTTTTTTTTTTTTTGTATTTATACTATATTTTTATCCTTTCAAAATTCTTGAATTAAAACTTTTCTCATTAGGCCTCCATAACAACACAACTACCAGGCAGCTGTTAATTTTCAGTAAATATCAAATAAGACTGAAGATTAGATATAAACACGTCTGCTTCTCATTTAAAACCTTCTGGAGCTCCTCTTTCCAGGTTTATTTTATATAATCCCCCTTAGTGACAGCAGTAGTAAGAGTCAAAAAGAGAGAAAGAGAGGCTCACATCAGATGGAGTGGGGATCAACAGCAGTAATGAGAAATAAAGCAGAGAAGGTACAAATCGAGCAGAGAGGAGAATTTAATGGGGACTGAGACCAGGACCAAGAAAAGGAGCATAGTGAATGATAAGAAGACAAAGGATGCTAAGAAATATCAAAGGAAAAAAATGCTCCTTCACAGAGGTCCTTTGACCACATGTGGCAGGTGTGCATGTATATATATGTAGTATAATATATATACACACATATGTATGTCATACATGTATCTTCTCTTCCCATTAACTATAAGCACTTATGGTCATAGAGTGAGCATTGTCAACTGAGTGAAATCCATATTGAAAAAGAAAATTTGTATAAGACAAAACAAAATGGAGGAAATAAGTATGTCCTCCTGATTTAAGGTCATTTCTAGATTAGAAAAAATGTGGCTGTGAAAAATTCTGAAGACATTCTGTTTTTATTTTGACAGTACCATCAGGCTATATTCCTAACAATGGAATTAGTGATCAAAATCTAGGATTAGTTTTGTGAACTCTATTGTATACTGTCAGATAACTCGAAAAAGCTTCTACATATTTGCTGGTATAATTGAACAGATTGATGATATGAATGGTGAAGATCTCATTTGAACTGGATACTAACTCAAAAATGTAACTGCATATGTATAAATGTATTAGTTACTCATAACTCTGGGTGCCAGCAGTACTAGCTCACTGTGGTAACTAGCCAATATTTCCCAAAAAAATAAACCATGCTTCTTCCTGGAAAACATGTAGGGGTTCCTTGATCCATGGGCTAGTATCTAATGCATAGCTATATTTTTAAGACTATTGTTAAAAAGTTATAAAACAAATAAAGTTGTTATAGAAAAGATACACTAGGAATTTCCAGTGTTGAAACAAATAGATTAGGAGGATGCTGTTGGTGATTACCCTTTATTTGCAAAGAGGAACCATGATATAGGACATTTTGACTTGAGAGTGATTGGATTTAACTGAGGTGGAGTTGCACAAACTTATCATCCTTATTCTCTCTTCCAGAATAACTGAAGTCTAATGGCAAGACAAAAGTCAAGATGATTGATGATGGCCCGGATACATCAGATGACCTTGGTACCTTTAATGTCTAACCAAGTTCTAATGCTCCAAGAAGCCTGCTTTAACTGACATCATGGCCGTTGAACAAATTGTTCTCTTCTGCCCATTCCACTCAAGGTCATCTTTATAGTCTTAGGATAGAGATCTCTCTAACTCACTGAGATGTTTGAGTCCCATCAGTAACCTGCAACTTGGTGTAGTCCATCTTCCAAGAAGTTGTTACCCTGCTGTGAATGCTACAGCATCTTGGAACCTGGGTGAGAGTTGGGTGACAGGTGGGTACTACAGTAGTCCTGGAAAGGCCTTGGACCAAAAGGAGAAGAAAAGATATGCATATGAAGGGAGAGGGACACGTGGGAGAATTCTCAGCCTGTGCTGAAGGGAAGACTGAAGGCTGTGGATAAGATGACTTCTCCTCAAGAACCCATTTCTGCTTACTCAAAACAATTTCCAGGCTCCCTTTTGGTTTTAGGAATAGGGACAATGTTTTCCTATGTTAACAAGGGGTCAGAGTAGATAAATGGCCGCAGGGCCTCTCTAAAGGTATCCTGGAAGGTGTAGATATGGGAATCATCAGTCACATTGTAGAAAGAGATGCAGCCAGCTTCATAGTCCAGGAAAATCCCCACTACCTTGGGGGCCACTCTCAAGTAGAGACGGGTTGGAGGCCTAGATTTAGCCCAGTACTGATTCTCTTTCTTCAGAGAGATAGTCCACAACTCAGTTACTGGTACGATCTCGCACCTCCTTTTTCTCATGACTGAGTCGTTACAGAATCCCACCATGCACTTCACCTTATCTTCTACCTGCACCTCCCAGTAGCATCGTCCTGAAGTGAATCTCTCCTTGCCCAGCACACAGTACAAGGGCTCCAAGCCCTGAGTGCCCCTGTGCTTGTTTTGGTGAGAGGAATAACGAGAGCTTTTCCCCTCCATTCCAGGAAGGAGGAAAGGACGAGCTGTGTTCGCATCAAAAGTGACATCCACTGCAAAGAAATGTACACATTTAATTGCAGAGTTCAAACAAGAGCCTACAGCTATGCTCTCACTTCAACTAGCCCTCCCTGTGATGTGCTTTATTTAATGATCCTTCATCTCTTGATGAAACCCTAGAACATATTTCCCAGCGGCGATTCCAAATAACTTCCAAGTTCAAGGCCCCAAACTCTCCTCCAGAGACAACCACGTACAGATTGAGTTAATGCATTCCCCCCAATTTTGTGGAAAAATGCAAGATCATCTGGCCCAACTTTTTTCATCTTCCCTTTTTTCTTCAATATGTTTTTGTCTTTTCCCATGTGCCCTGTCTCCATTTTTCTATCTCAGAAGGATGTCTGTTTTCCAACTTTAAATTTACTGCCCCATTACCACCCAACACACACACACACACAAGCAACTAAGAGTAACTGGCTTTAAGATACAAAGTACCTTACAAATAGTATGTCATTTTACCTACATAACAGAACTGGAAGGTTGTTGCTATATTTTTCCCATTTGAAATTGAGGCAAAGTAATTAATTGACTTGCCTCTGGTAACACAATCATTATCTGAAACCAATTTTGACCTTAGCCTTGCTGAGTCCAGTGTGTCCCTGAGCTGCTGAATCTATTTTGTTTCTATTACAGTATGGTTACACATCTTTGAAATCATGCCTCATGTATTTTCTAGGTTAGGGTTCCTTTTACTGTATTGTGTAGGAACAGTTAGAAAGGTAAGAAAAAAAACAGTAAGGGAAAAGGGATGTCAAATAATATTATATTGTTACAAAGTTAAGAGAAGAGAGTTTCAAGAAGGGATATATAAAATAGGATCAAACAAAATAATTAAATTTTCTGAAAACCTTAAATTCTATATAAATATGAACTATTTTTCACAGAATCACAAAATCTCAGTTAGAAGAACTTGAGGCCTTTCACCCCAATATACAACTGAAAGAAAACCACTTCAAATAAGAATGTTCATTAAGTTGTTGGTCAATTAACAAACATGAATTAAATGTTTACTTAAAGCCAAACTATACTAAGCACTGATTTAAATCATTACAACCATTTATTAATTGCCTACTATAAACAAGTCACTGTGCTAAACTCTGAGGATACAAAAATAGAGAATGAAACAAAGACCTCAATTTAGGGATTAATAGGACATAGATTTCGTTAGAAGGAACCTGAGAAGCCAACTTATTCATCAGCCCACACACATACACTTTTTACAGATGAGACAACCAAGGCCTGAGAGTTTGAATGACTTTCACAAAAGCTTTTTAAATGACAGAGGGAGAATTGTAGCCCATATCTTTGACCTTAAAATCAACACTCTTTTCCCTCCACCTCTTTGTCTTCACTTCAGACCATCCTTTTGTCTTATAACTGTTACTAAATTTTCAAGTTTTTGTTACCTCTTACTTGTTAATCTATTTTTCTTCCATCTCCTTTCTGGGTCCAAGCAGAATAATCATAATCCCTATTTCACATGGCAGCTTTCCAAATACTTGAACACCTTAAATATGTTCATTTATATAAAAAATTACATCTAGGAGTTTATATAGCACCTGCTATTTGCAAGCCTCCTTCTGTGTGTTTAATAATTATTTTCTCATTTCATCCTCACAACAACCTTGAAAGGCAGGGAATCCCCATTATGATCTCCATTCTACAGTTGAGAAAAAAGAGGTAAACTAAAGTTAAATGACTTGCCCAATATCATATCACTAGTGTCTAGGCTGGATTTGAACTTAGAGCCTCTTGACTCCATGTCCAATATATTATTCAGTGTACCACCAAGCTTCCCCAACATGCCAACTTAAATATCCAGTTTCTTAATCGGGTTTTCACTTGGCATCAATTTAAGGCCTTTAACCACCCTGATTTCCCTTCCCTGGATTCTCAGTTTATAAATATACTTCCTAATGTATGGCACCCAAAACTAAAATCAGTAAGACTTCAGATGTACGCTGACCAGAGCAATGTATCATGGAATTATCATCTTCCTAGTCTTGGCTATTTTTAAGCTTCTTTCAATGAATATTTGGAAGATATTTGATTTTTTTCGCTATCATCCAACACTGTTGAATTTAATGGAGCTTGCAGTCTGATATAATCTCAGAACTAGTTCAAAGACATTTTGTGCTCCCCTCTGATTCTGCTTATAGTCTCTTCACTTTACCTCCGTATTTCTGGGCAGCTTGTAAGTCTGAAACAAAACCAAAAGAGGAAATAAGATTAAAATTCCAGCACAAGGTAAAGAGTCTCAGTTTAGCTGTAGCCATAGGGACTGGGGACCTGAACCATTCTTCACCTTTTATCCAGTAATTAGTGATTGCTCAGACTCAGCTCTGATCAATCTTGAGTTCTATTAAATAGATTAGGATCCCTATTCTGATATGGTTTAGCTATTAGAAAGTCCACATCTTAGTCACATGGAGAATGTTAATCATAAAAATTATAATTCACAACAAGATTCTCACCCCCAAAAAAACATACAAGCAATTAGTAAATATATTCAAAACACAAATAAAATAAGATATTTTATAGTAAATTTATTTCTGCACAAAAGCAATTAAAGTATAAGGATCATAGTGAACATCAACAGAATGTTTAGAGCAGGGTTAGTAACATTAACTATTGGCGCAATTTTCTGGGAGGTGGGAGTCAGGCCTCACTAGTATAAAAAAGCAATTTTTGCATGATTTTTAACTAATAATCTTCCATTTGGCATCTCTGCCATTGTTTAATTAAACTTCCAAATTTAGTTTCCTCTCTGGTGGTCTTTTCACCATATTTCCCTTTATTCAGATCCATTGGATGCTGCTGCTACCACAATCATTCTGCTATACACTTTTGCTACTTCTCACAGACCTTGATAGTTAAAACTCACAATGTCACTTACTCAAAAAAAGGAATATCAAAAAGCAGAGTTAGCCAATCACCTTAGCTAAAGTTTACCTGGTTGTGTTCCCACTGCACTGGTGGCCATATAGGGTGCCATAACAGTGGCATAGGAGGGGATTTTAAGGGTCAAATGGGGAAGATAGGACTTTGTCCTCCCTCCACCTTATCTTAGAATGACATTTAATCATTTGCTACATCACAGTCAAAAGAGAGTAAACAGGAAACTTCATCCCTTTTCAAAGGTCCCCTCAATCCTTAGATCTTCCTGCTTAGGATGAATACAGAGAGGACTGGCGAGACTTACATGAACTGATGCTGAGTGAAATGAGCAGAACCAGGAGATCATTATATATCTCAACAATGATACTGTTTGAGGATGTATTCTGATGGAAGTGGACCTCTTTGATAAAGAGAGCCTTAATTGATCAAAGATGGACAGAAGCAGCTACACCCAGAGAAAGAACACTGGAAATGAATATAAACTGCTTGCATTTATGTTTTTCCTCCCGGGTTATTTATACCTTCTGAATTCAATTCTCCCTGTGCAACAAGAAAACTGTTGGGTTCTGCACACATATATTGTATCTAGGATATACTGCAACCCATTCAACATGTAAAGGACTCTTGCCATCTGGGGGAAGGGGTGGAGGGAGGGAGGGGAAAAATCGGAACAGAAATGAATGCAAGGGATAATGCTGTAAAAAATTACCCTGGCATGCGTTCTATCAATAAAAAATTATTTAAAAAAAAAAGATCTTCCTGCTTAATAGCTAGTTAGGGAATCCCCAGTCATTAGTTATTCAAGACTTAAAGTCAAGCCTTTAAATTCTCTCATAGTTGATTAGGAGCAGGCAAAAAATATTGGCACATGCAAATAAAGAATGGTCTTTATATGTTACAAATTATATGAGTGTTTGCTTTTAGATACTTATGATTGTGAGGTCTTTTTACTTTTGTGCTTTTGGGGTTTTATTTCAAAAAGATATTTGGTGCATCAATATTTTGTAACAAAATTAATTTCTCTGTAAAATTTCTTTTAATTTACTTAATATTTTCCTACTTACATTCCAAAGAAAAAAATTTACATTTGTTTAAAATTTTTTTTGTTTTAGGTTCTTTCCCTTATTCTCACCCAATATTAAGAAACCACATGTTAAATTATGCAAAACATTTTTCAAAAAGTCAAGTTGTAAAAGAAAATACAAATCTCTCACCCTAATAAAAATTGAAACTCTCAAGAAACATTTCTTTAAGAGAGAGAGACAGAGAGAGAGAGAGAGAGACAGAGAGAGAGAGAGAATTTCTTTCTCTGGATCATTCATTTCCAACACAGGGGATGCTTCCTTTCCTACTTCTGTTCTAAAGAGTCTTCACTCTTATTGATTTTGTGGGAAAAAAAAACACTGAAGTAGCATCCAAAAACTATAGATTGATCAGGTGAATATTCTCATAATCATTTTTTCTCTAAGTTTTGGAAAGCATTTTCTCACTTTCTTATTTTTGTAGTAATAGGGTTGTAAAACATAATCTCTAAGATTCTTTATCAAATAACACTGAATCTGTCCCAGCTCTACATGCATTTTGTTTAGGATATTTACACAGTGACAACCACTCTGAACCTCTACTTTTGACAAAATGAAGCCATAGAACTGCATGGTCTATTAGGTCACCTCTGGTTTTCCCAGTATAATGTATTGATTTGCCAATTTCCACAAGATGCCTTATTAGTAGCGGTCCAATTCACTGAGTTTTTTTTTTTAATATGTCAGTTCTTTTTTTCAAGAATCAGTATTTTTCTAAATAACTAGGTTATTGAGTTCTCCTCTGTACAAATACAAGGTCCTGGATTTGTTCATTGATTCGGGGTCTCCTGTTCAACTCAATTGCCAGCAGCCTCCACTGGTATGTTGTATCACCATATACAAATATTTTGATATTGAAGAAGAAAACATTAGTCACCAAGTTCATCTTTACCCACACCTGCAAAGAGTGTGCAGAACAGAAACAGAGATAGATAGAGAGATAGACACAGAGAAAGAGAGAGAAAAACAGAGAGACACAGAGAGGCCGGAAAAGAGAAACATGAAGGGGAGAGAGAGACAAAGAGAGACAGATAAGGAAAGACAGAGACATAGAGAACTGAATTAGCATTTCTGGATTATCTATTTGCAACAATGGAGCACTCATTTGACACCACTATTCTCCATTATGCAAGTATTCAAGCTTATTAACTTTGAGAAATGGATCACTCAACTATGGACCAAAACATAAATCTGGGATATCTTCTTCTATTAATTCATTCTATGGTCTTGGGAAAGTCACTTGCTCACTTTTTCCTTCTGGAAAGTGAAAGGGTTGTACTACATAATTTCTAAGATGTTTGTAATAGTACAATGTTGACACTATCTCTTTCTCACGCTCATTACCTTTGGGATATTGACAAAATGGTGACATCACTGAACATCCATTTTCTCATTTGTCAAATGAAACCAATGGATGACATGGCCTCTAAGATCACTTCGAATTATAAATCAATAATTTAAAAATAATCCTAATTTCTACTAGACACCTCAATTCTTCCTTTACATGCAATGACATTTTTCAAAATTTCTCTTCTCTTGTCTCAACTTCTTGATTAAGAAACAGTGTTTTGGCAAAACAAAAACTCCACAGGAAAAACCCAAGCTAGTCTACAAATTGAAAAGGATCAAATGTAGCATTGATTTGGGGTCTCCCGATTAATTCAGTTTCCAGCATTCTTGACTTCTATATTGTAACAAGAGATACAAATATTTTGATAATGAAGAATGAGACACTACTCACCATATTCAATTTGAAATTTGACTGAGTCATAAGAGATTGAAAGAGTGAGAGCAAGAAGGGAAAGGGAGAAAAGCAAGGGGAAAGAGAGACAGTTGGAGAGAGAGAGAATTGGTTTCTCTTGATTCTCTTCCCCAATACTGGGCAAACCTCATTTTATACTTCTTTTCTAAAGAGTTTTCATGATTATTTATATTGAGGAATAAAGCACTGACCTATCATTCAAAAGGCATGGTTTGGGTGAATGTTCTCATAATCATTGATTCTCTCAGCTTTGGTAGACATTTTTCTCACTCTTTTTTTTTTTTTTTTTTTTGGCAAAATGATAGCATCCTCTATTGTTATGGTGTATCCCCACATGCAAATATTTGGATGATGAAGAAGAAAATATTACTCACCAAGTTCTTCTTTATTCACACCTGCAGAGAGAGAGAGAGAGAGAGAGAGAGAGAGAGAGAGAGAGAGAGAGAGAGAGAGAATTCGTTTCTCTGAATTATTCATTTAGAACATAGGGAATGCCTTATTTCATACTTTTGTTATAAAGTTTCTTCACTATTGTTGACATTAACGAATGTAGCACTGACCTTCCATTGAAAAGGCATAGATTGGCTGAATGTTCTCATAATCATTTTTTCTCTATGCTTTGGAAAGCATTTTACTCACTTTTTTCCTTTTATAAACTGATAGAGGTATAGTAAATAATGTCTAAGATTCATTATCAAATAACAGTTTGAATCTTTACCAGATCCACATTCATGATATTTGGGATCTTTACACAAAGATAACTCTCAAACTCTACTTTTTCATTGGCAAAATGAAGCCAAGGTCTGCTTGGCTGTTTAGGTCACTTCTGATTATCCATGTATAATGTGTTGATTTTTTGAAAATGTCTATCCTTTTTTCAATGAATCAGTGTTTCAAGAAAAAAAAATACTTTACAGGAAAATCAGGTTGTCACATTCTTCTCTCTAAAAATATGAGCAAATGAATTAGTTTATTGATTCAGAATCTCCTGATCAACTCAGTTGCCAGTGTCCTGGACTGGTACTTGTATCACCACATAAAAATATTTGGATAATGAAGGAGAAAATATTACTCACCAGGTTCATCTTTATATACATCTTGAAAAGAGATAAGGAGAGAGAGAGAGAGAGAGAGAGAGAGAGAGAGAGAGAGAGAGAGAGAGAGAGAAATTCATTTTTCGAGATTACTCATTTCCAACTCCAACACAGGGGATGCCTCATTTCATGGTTCTGTTCTAAAGAGACTTCATTCTTATTGATGTTGAGGAATAAAGCACTAATTTAGCATTTAAAATGCATAGATTGATTGGGGGGATGTTCTCATAATCATTTTCTCTCAACATTGGAAAGTATTTTTCTCACTTTTTCCTTTTGTAAAGTGATAGGGTTGTAGTGCATAATGTCTAAAATTCTTTATTATCTAACAGTGTTTAACCCTATCCCAGCTTTCACATTCATACTCTTTGGGATCTTTACACAATGATAAGCAATGTGAAACTCTGCTTTCTCATCTGCAAAATGAAGACATAGAACTGAATGGCCTATTAGGTTACTTCTAATTTTCCATCTATAATCTGTTGATTTTACCAATTTCCACAAGATGCCTCATTAGTAGTGTTCCAATTCACTGAGGTTTTTTTTTTTTTTAATATGTCAGTTCTTTTTTTCAAGAATCAGTATTTTTTTAAATAACTAGGTCATTAAGTTCTCTGTACAAACACAAGGTTCTGGATTTGTACATTGATTTGGGGTCTCCTGATCAACTCAGTTGCCAGCAGCCTCCACTGGTATGTTGTATCACCATATACAAATATTTGGATAATGAAGAAGAAAATATTACTCACCAAGTTCATCTTTATTCATACCTGCAAAAAGTGTGCAGAACAGAAACAGAGAAACAGAGAGAGAAAGAGAGAGAAAGAGAGAGAGAGAGAGAGAGAGAGAGAGAGAGAGAGAGAGAGAGAGAGAGAATATGAGAGGGCAAAACAGAGAAATATGGAGGGATAGAAAGACAAAGAAAGACAGATAAGGAAAGACAGAGATAAAGAGAACTGAATTAGCTTCTCTGGATTATCCATTTGCAACACTGGGCATTCCTCATTTGACATTTCTATTCTCCATACTATTCCAAGTATTCAAACTTATTAATCTGGAGAAATGAACCACTGAACTATTGATCAAAACAAAGACCTGGGATATCTTTCTCTATTAATTCATTACATGGTTTTAGGAAAGTCATTTTCTCACTTTTTCCTTCTGTAAAGTGAAAGGGTTGTACTACATAATTTTTAAGCTTCCTTGTAATTTTACAATGTTTGATACTATTTCACTTCTCACCCTCATTACCTTTGGGATATTGACAAAATGATGACACCACTGAACATCTATTTTCTCATTGGTAAAATGAAACCAATGCATGGCATGGCCTCCAAGATCACTTTTAACTATAAATCCATAATTCTAAAATAATCCCAATTTCCACTAATCACCTCAATTCTTACTTCCCATGCATTGACATTTTAAAAAATTTCTATTCTTTTGTCAACTTCTTGGTTAAGAAATAATGCTTTGACAAAAAAAAAAAAAAAAAAAAAACCTCCACAGGAAAAACCCAAACTTGTCTACAAATTGGAAAGGATCAAATGGAGCATTGAGTTGGGGTCTCCTGATCAATTCAGTTCCCAGAATTCTTAACATTTATATTGAATCAACATATATATTTATATTTATTTGAAAAATGAAGAATGAGACACTACTCACCATATTCATTTTCTAATTTGACTGAGGCATAAGAGACTGAAACAGTGAGAGCAAGAGAGGGAAAGGGAAAACAGAGAGGGGAGAGAGAGACAAAGAGAGCGGGGGGGGAAGAGTGAGAGAGAGAGAAGGAGAGAGAAAGAATAAGAGAGAGAGA
The DNA here is from genome assembly GCF_016432865.1 of Antechinus flavipes. Taxonomy (NCBI): domain Eukaryota; kingdom Metazoa; phylum Chordata; class Mammalia; order Dasyuromorphia; family Dasyuridae; genus Antechinus; species Antechinus flavipes. The sequence goes on from NC_067403.1 coordinate 249,394,609, forward strand.
GAGAGAGAGAGAGAGAGAGAGAGTTAGTTTCTCTTGATTCTCTTCCCCAACTTGGGGAAGCCTCATTTGATACTTCATGGTTTTTTATATTGAGGAATAAAGCACTGATCTAGCATTCAAAAAGCATGATTTAGGTGAATGTTCTCACAATCATTGATTCTCTCAGCTTTGGAAATCATAGTTCTCACTTTTCCTTTTGTAAAGGGATAGGGATCTAATACATAATCTCTAAGATTCCTTATCCTCTAACAATGTTTGAATCTGTCCCAGCTCCCCATTTATAACCTTTGGGATCTTTATACAGTGAAAACCACTCTGAACCTCTACTTTCTCATCTGCAAAATGAAGCCATTGAAATGCTTGGCCTATTAAGTCACTTCTGATTTTCCATATATCATGTTTTGATTTTACCAGGCTCCACAAGATGCTTTATTTAGTAGTTCTCCAATTCACTAACTTTTTTTTAAATTTCCATTCTTGGGCAGCTGGGTAGCACAGTGGATAGAGCACTAGTTCTGAAGTCAGGAGGACCTGAATTCAAACCTAGCCTAAGACACTTAATGCTTCCTAGCTGTGTGACCCTGGGCAAGTCACTTAAGCCCAATTGCCTCAACAAAACAAAACAAAAAAAAATAAAATGTCCATTCTTTTTTCCATGAATCAATATTTTGACAAAACAAATATTTTATAGGAAAATCTAGGTTGTCAAGTTCTCCTCTCTACAAATAAAAGATCCTGGATTTGTTCATTAATTCAGGGTCTCTTGATCAACTCAGGTGCCAGCATCCTCCACTAGTATGTTGCATCACCATATACAAACATTTGAATGATTAAAAAGAAAATATTACTCACCAGGTTCTTCTTTATTCACACCTGCAATGAGTGTACAAGAGAGAAAAACACACACACACAGAGAGAGAGAGAGGGAGAGAGAGACAGAGAGAGACAGAGACAGAGACAGAGACAGAGAGAATGAAAAGACAGAATTAAGCTCTTTTATTAATCATTTGCAACATTTAATTGCATCTTTTGATATCTCTGTTGTCTAATGTATTCAGGCTTATAGATATAGAGAAATAGACCTTTAAACCAGAATTCAAAAGACTTAGATCAAGAGCCTGTTCTCATATTAATTCATTTTGTCATCTTGGGAAAACCATTTTCTCATTTTTTTCATCTCTAGAGTAAGTGCGTTTTATTACACAATCATTAAGATTCCTTCTAATCTAATATTTGTATCTATCCCAGCTGTCACCTGTGTTATCTTTGTGTACTTTAGACAATCACAACATCTCTGAAGCTCTATTTTCCCATCTGTAAAATGAAACCTCTAAAGTGAAACAGTGTGGCCTCTAAAGTCACTTTCATATTTAATCAGTAATTCTTAGATAATGCCAACTTCCACTAGCTACTTTTTTTTGCTTCCTATCCACTCCCTTTTTCAAACTTTCCATTATTTTGTTAATTCCTTACTTAAGAAACTGTATTTTGACACAACACATTCTTCACAGGAAAAACCCAAGCTTCCATGGTTTCACCTGTACAGATTAGGGAGACTGGATGACTATGTTGATTTGGGGAACTCCTAATCAATTAATTTCCTGATGTCCTGGACAAAATTACATGGGATAAGACATTAAATTAAAACCCTATTCACAAAATATAGGGTCAGGAGACCCCAACCATGCAGAAAAAAACCTTGCAGAAATTTTGGAGGACATATAGTAATTCTGTAACTACTTCCAGTATATTGTCATGTGGTGACATCTTTCTTCATATGTCCTTTGTAGTTAATCTGAGTGTTTATACTAATGGAAATAGCTAGATAGATAAAGATATAGATAAAGATAGATAAATATATATATATTAATTTGTGTATTTATGCACATGTCTATGTGTATATATTTATTTATTTGCATATATTATACATATGTTATATGACAAATGTATTCTATCTGTACATATAGTAGATCAGGAGCTATTCCCCAAAATCAGAAAGACCTGAGTTAGAAAGTTGCTTTTGTCACATTTGTTGTGCAGCCCTAAAAAAGACCCTTAGTCTCTCAGTGCTCTCAACAATTCATTGACACTCTTCCTTGCCTAGAGGGAACAAACCTGCATTGACAGAGGGATTGCCCTTGTTTGAGCATTCTTTGTTTCAGAATCTCTGGCTTCTATTTCATGCTGGAATAATCCACATTGCACAGATCTTTACCTTTGCCTTTTTTAAATTTCCAGATCACAAAAATAACGATGAGAATCACAGTGCCGACAAGGACCCCAGCCACAATCCATATCACAGTCCTGGAGTGTCATTTGGGGAAAAGTCATCTAAAAAATTCAAACCATAGAGTTATATAATAGAATCAGGGGTCTTTAGTGATCACTGAATTAATGCTCAATTTGGTGATTGCACTAAATAGTGTAATGTCTTCATTTTACAGAGAAAGAAACTAAATCTTGGATCATTCAATTCCAAACTCCCAAATGTCTCTAGAGGATGGCCCCTGATTTTCTGACCAGTGTTCTGCTCAAAGGATTTTCTGAGCACCTGCAAACATAGATTCCTCTCTGATCTGGGTACTAGCACGGCAGGGAAGGCAGCTTGTGGAGTCAGGAATAGAAAATATATGGCTAATGTTGCAAAGAGGGAGGGATTTTGGTCCAAATGGAAATTATTTGCACCTGAATCTGTGAAACTGTGAGATGCCTGAGGACATAGATTGTCTTTTGCCTTTCATTTTATTCCTGTTACTTTGGATAGTGCCAGACACTATATGTGTCTGGCTAACTAATTGCAAACAATTCAATTGAGAAGAAAAAGGAGCACTGCCTTTGCATACTGCCTATATGTAGAAAGACAGCTCTTCACATAAAAAGCATTTCAGTATAAAAAGCAATGAAATGTTTGCTGGGCTAAATAGAGATGAAGAAAGAAAGAAGAACTTGGATTGCAATGCGGAACCATGGCACTGGTGGTCTTGGGTATATCTGCTCTGCTATATATATATATATGTATATGTATATCTTTTTGCTTCTATGGTCATAATAGCCTTAGAGGAAGACCATCATCAAATCAGATACCTAGTGTATTCTATTTCTTCTTCCCAGTGGAGGCATCTTAATCTTTTGTGAGTCCTGAATCTCTTTGTCAGATTAATGAAGCCTATGGATTGCTTTTCAGAATCATGATTTCAAAAGCATAAAATAAACTATATGGAATAACAAATGAAACCATTTTATTAAAAATAAATTATCAATATTTACATTTTTAAAATATTCATACTAGTATGTATGTTGAAATTTCCTATTATGAGTATAGGGGTTGAGGAGGAGAGAAAAATAGTGAGTCATGTGCCAAAGTCGTTGGGGAAAGGAGGATGAATTGGAAGTCTATAGAAAATCTCTACCAGTAATTTAATTGTGTGGTAAATGTTTACAACATGAAATTCAAAAGAAGACAAGTTATTGAGAGAAGGAGGTAGAGGGAAAGTCTGGAAGTGGCAATGTGGAAGAAGGAAAAGGCAATTTCCCCACTTTGACCATTGACTCATTGGCAAATGAGTAAAGGTCAATATTGGAAATGGTAGAAGAGAATCTGTGCCATCCAAGGGCAGCCAGGCTACAGAAAGATCTAGAAATCAAAAAGTGGAAGAGGAACAGATTCAGGATGAAGAGAAGTCTGCTGCCTATGGCATGCCAAAAGGTATATTGGAAAAGCTTGGTGCAATTTGATTAAAATTTGGAGTGGGAGTGTTGATTGAAATAGTAATAAGAACTTGGGTTACACGGGTGGTGTGAGGTTTGAAAGATGATAAATAGAGGATCAGAATTATTAGATAATGAAGCACATGGACAGGTATGAGAATGTTCATCACTGAGTAGAGCGCACTCTCTTCCAAAATAGAGGTTGAATACTGAGGTTAGAGGCAAAGGCAGCTGAAATGAAAGGGAAATGGTCAAATGACAAGATGGCTGAACTGCTTCACTACTCCTCCTCCCTCAGAAGGTGGAAATTAGTCAAGAAAAGAATGCAGCAGATGGAGAGCAAACATGCAGGGCAGGAGAAAGTAGTCCCATTCATCACTAATTTTTCCATTACTCTTCCCTCAAAGGACAGATGCTGTGGATCTGAACTCAAACAATAGATTGTTGCTCTTTGCACCAGAGGTTCTCCAAATATCAGTTGGGAGATTGGACTGGCAGCAGGAAGTGAGAAGTTATCTTGTACTGAAACAGATGGAAGTCTTTCCATTGGGACAGGGGAATGTCCTTTTGGGAAGATGAAAGATGGCAGGCCCCTTTTTCCTTGAAGGACATATTACACCCAGCAGGAGAAAGAAAGCACAAGGCTCATGAACAGACTCTTGGTCCCTCTGATCCTTTGAGATGAGAAGCCACTAGGTGGTAGCAAAAAGAGATATATTCTCGGCAAAGGAGAGAGCCTATCTACAAAACCTTCATGTCACTGCTTCCCTTTGTGTTTATCTCCAGTTTACTGGACATATATAGTGTTTGTACACAGGTGCTTGCAATATGCTTCCCCCACATTAATCTGTGGGATCCTTGAGAATAAAGACTGCTTTGGGGTAAGCATTTTATTTTATTTGTTGTGTTGTTGTTTTATTTCTTTTCTTCATATTCCCTTAAAATTTAGCACAGTGCATGGAATATATGAGGTACTTAGGACATGTTTATATTCCAATGCAATAATTTTACTACCCTTACTCTCAGTCTCTTCATATGTAAAATGAGGAGGTTAGATTGCATGATTCCTAAAATTCCTTCCATAGATGAAATCTTATGAGTCTTAAAGGTAGAAATTTTGGCATTGTAACACATGAATGGGAGAAATATTTGAAAATCCTGAATTTTTCTCTTCCCCTTTCTACCAAAAAGGACGCAGTCTGGTCACAAAGTTGTCCTTCGTGCTAAGGGAGGGAACTAACCTGACAGAGAAAAACTTGCTTCCAACTTTTGTCTGAGGAGATGGTTCCAAATGAAACAAGAAACATTCCCTGTGGAATTGGTGGAAACTGTGATTGATGTTTCAACAGAAAATAGTCCATTTTCTTCCTTCTTGATCATAGTGTCTTGTGGCAATAACATTTCCTGGTTTTTTCTCCATTGAACTTCAGGCTCTGGGTACCACCCTATAGATGTGCATACCAGCCTGTGACTTTTATTCTCATCATTCACAGGGTATATGTGAGGAGCAGAGCCTTTGCCTAGGAAAGGAAAGCAACACAAAAGTAAAATTATTTTGTAAAGGAAATATTCAAGAGGAAATTTTATCTTATTCCTCATTATGTTTATCAAATATATTAATGGTAAAGCATCAAATGAGAAAAACACAATATGTCTCTGTGTTTGGGATGACTGTCAATTTCCAACTAGGGTTTCCTTTGGCAAGAATTAGACGTGACTGAAACTGAACAACCACAACAGAGCAAGTGATCATTCCATTAATGACTCTTAGTCAGACCCTATCTTTTGTTCAATTATGCCAATTTTGACAAATATTTTAACATTCCTTTTTAATTTCAGCTCAAAAATTATTCCATCCTTCCAGCCCTTCCACCATTCATAGATAGAATATGATATGCATTATACATATGAAGTCTTGCAAAACATTTCCATATTAATTCATTTTGTTATTACTTTTGTTTTATGTATGAATTCATCTCATTCACCATCATAGTCATGACCACTGTGTAATTCCCTCTATCCTATTTACTTCTATTTATCATTCTCTCTTTTTTTCTTTTTATTCTGCTCTTTCTCAAAAGGCTATTTCATCTCTGGACACTGACTCCTTAAACTGTTCTCTCTCCTATCACTCCTATGTATTCTTTTATCTCATTTCTCTCCTCTTTTCCTCTTGGGTAAGTGGATTTCTATTCCCAACTACTTGTGCACATAAGATCTTCCCTCTTTAAACCAGAGCAGATGAGGGCCCAAAGAAACATTGCCTGCTTCTCCCATCAACCTATTTTCCCCTCCATGTTAAAAACTCTTCCTTGTATACCTCTTCTATATAAGATAATTTCCCCCATTTTCTCTCCTTTTCCCCTTCTCCCAGTTCATCGCTCTTTCGCATCTTTTCCTTTTTATAGCATGACAAAATAATAGAATCATGTTCATACCTTCAGTAAAAGTAGACTGTTTAGTCTTAAAAAAAAAGTAGACTTAAGGCACAGATCTTGGGGGTTATAATATCATCATACTATTTTGGAACACAAACAATTTAACCTTATTGAATCCCTTATAGTTTCTCTTTGCTAATAATCTTTTTATGCTTCTCTTAAACTTTGTCTTTGAACATCAAAATTTTGTTGTTTTAGTTTTTCATTAGCAGAGTTTGAAAGTCCTTATTTCATCAATATTTTCTTTCCTCCTAAAGGATTACATCCTGTTTTACTGGGTATTCTTGATTGTTGTCCTAGAGCACTCTTGACTGGAATCCTAGCTCCTTTGCTTTCTGGAATATCCTAATCTCACCATCCACTTTAATGTGGAAGTCACCAAATTTGTGTGATTTTGACTGGTTACATTGTATTTGAGTTATTTCTTTCTGACTATTTGCAGTTTTTTCTTCTTGACTCCAGAGCTCTAGAATTCATTTACAATATTTATGGACATTTCTATTTTGGAATTACAGGAGAGAATTGTGGATTGTTTCCATTTCTATTATGTTGTCTTTTTCTGAGATATATGAGCAGGTATCCTTGATAATTTCTTGAAATATGATACCTAGGATTTTTTTGATTATGGATTTCATTTAGTTCAAGAACTATATATTTCCTAGCTCAGTTTTTTTTTTTTTCCTAATGCAATATTTCAGATTTTTCACCTTTTGATTCTTTTGGCTTTGCTTTATTATTTCTTTTTTTCTTTCTTTCTTTTTTTTTCTTTATTATTTCTTAAAGTTTCATGGAGTCATTTAAACAATTCTCTTTTCCGAGAGATTTTCTTCAATGAGTCATTATATCTCTTTTTCCTATTTGACTATTTCTGTTGATTAAGCAGTTCTTCAGCATTTTTATAACTCTTTTTCAAGCTCTTAATTCTTTTTGGATAATTTTTTACATGCTCGCATTTCCTCCAATTTTGTCTCTGCTTCTCATTTGACTTTTTAAATCACTTTTCTTTGTTTTTAACCATTTTATCTCTTCTAGAAATTATTGAGCTTGTGACCAATCTCTGTTTTTCTTTTATGTTTTTGCATACTTTTATGTTATTTTCTACTTTTTAGTCTTTGTCTTGACCTTCCTTATCATCACAATTGCTTTTATGGTCAGGTTCCTTTTTTGTTGTTTGTCCATTTTTACACTTTATTTCCTGAATTTAAACTTCATATTAGCATTTGGGATTGAGGGAGCAATTATTTTCCCAAGCTTTAGACTTTTTCACCTAGCAACTGTTTCTATGTAGCTAGACATGTAGCTAGACAAGGTGATATGACAAAGAGATAGATGTGTTCAATGCTTTCCTGGTTTGCACAGACAGTACACTAATGTTTTGTGAGAACTAGTCCTTTCTTTTTTGAGTCTATGACTAGGAACTGTGATTCATGCTCCCAGGGCCACAAGTGCTCCTTTATGCGCTGGGACAAATATCCTGGACCTAGGATTCCTGGTCATTGGTTACTGCAAGTTCTTTCCATTCCATTTCTAGAACTGGTTAATATGCAATGGAGATGCTAAATTGTTCCATGACCAATGTCAAATGCTATTATGCTATATAATGGGTATTATGGACCAGAACTCTGAACTTGAAGCAAGGATTCTTACAAGGTGTTAAGTCAGTGGAATTGATAAAGACAATGGTTATCTAGTTTTGCATGGTGCTTAATAGTTCTCTAAATTCAGTATGATTGATTTAATTTTACAAAAAATAATGGTTTCCTGGTGATATAATGATTGGTTTATACTCAGTATAGAGCATATAAGCTGGGATTGAAATTCAGAGCCAGATTTATTCACTTCATCTCACATCACCATGATGGCCTATCCTCCTGCATTTTCTCCACTAAAACCAAGTCCCTTCTGAAGGCCATGGAAAAGCTAGTTGAAGCCCCAGGCACGGAAACTAGACTTTGAAGGAGATAATAAAGGATTTGAACTTTAACACCTGACTAATCTTTTCATTATTAATCTACTGAAAAAAAGACTGCTCCAAGACCCCCAGAAAACTAACAAAGAACATTACATTTTGGCCCACAACGTGGGGCTAAGGACCTATATCTGTGTACATTTATGTACCATCAATTAGGGTAAGTAGAAAAATAGACAAGAAAGAAACTTTATAAAGGGCTAAACTAGTATTTCAGCTGAAATGGGACAAATATTTAGAAAGAAACCTTTTCCACCTCAAGGAAAATGTGTAGAAAGTATGCTTAGACTGATAAAAAAAATCATTTAATTGTAACTTGGGAGCGGATCACTAAACTTTTACAAACAGTACAGTGCTCCTTGTTTCTCAAAGGAAAAAGAATTAGATCCAGAGAAGTGGAAATTAGGAGAGCAATTAAGTGAATATAACAATATGTAAAGAAACACTTTATACATATAACTTAATACAATTGGCTTTAAGGAATTATATAAGTATTAGAATAAAGAAAAGGAAGAAAGAACAGGAGGGTGAGAATACTGACAAACTAGGTGAAAAGAATGAAGAATTAGACAAGAATAGAGTTAAGTATAATTCTGATGAAATTAAGGAATGTGGTGCCTCACAGCAGAAGCCATTAGGGATTTCCCAACCCCTGATCTACCCTCCTCAATTAACCTTTCATGGGTGGAGGGAGAAGGAGGAGGGGGAGCAGCAGTGACACAGTCAGCACCACCTATGAAACAGCCTATGACAAGATTATAAAAAGCAAGAGTTAAAGCTAAAAAAGGACAGAATATATCTGATTTGATAAGTGCATACCCTGTTATTGAAGAGTTTGACTCTTCAGGCAAACAAAAGAGAAGATACATTCCTTTTGACCTGGGAATTATTAAAGATTTTTTTTTAAAAGGTAGCACTCTTTATTTACATCATCTTATGGTAAGATGGTATTAAAGAATTTGGCTTATGAAATCTTAACCCCTAGCAACTGGAAATCTATAAGAAGGACATGTTTAGAACCTGACAAAACTGTTGTGGCTACCAGCCCAATGAAATAGGCAAACTGGAGCTAATATACAAATCACCTTTGATCAAGTAGCAGGTAAAGGTCAGTATGAAGACTTTTTTAGCACAAATTAATTACCCTTTGATACCATATGAGCAAATTACTGCTGCAGCTATCAAAGCATGGGGCTCCCTCCAAGGAATTCAAGATCGAGGGGAGGCCCTCACAAAAACAGAGCAAGGTCCCAATGAATCCTTTGCTAATTTTGTGGGACATCTGCAAATAGCTGTCATATGAACAATTGGAAAAAATGCAGCTACAGGAACAATGATCAAATAACTAGCTAAAGACAATGCTAATGAGGTTTGATAAAGACAATGGTTATCTAGTTTAGCATGGTGCTTAATAGTTCTCTAGTTCAGTACATGTACTTCGTACTTAATAAAGTTCTACAAGATTCACACCTATGATAATGTAATGATAAGAGAACATATAGGTTAGGAGGCTTAGCCAGAGTCAGAGCTAGAGAAGACAAGTGCACTGGAGGTTGGAGCTCAGTCTCTCAGAGCAGACACAGATTCATTCTATCATCTACCTCTGTGGTGGTTGGAGGCTGAAGCACAAGCCCTCGGACTCAGAGCCAGATTCATTCACTTCATCTCACACCACCGTGGTGGCAGGCTCTCCTCCTTAGCTTCTCCATTGAAACCAAGACTGTGGAAGGCCTCTAAGAAAGCTAGCCTGAGCCCCAGGCAAGGAAACTAGATTGTGAAGGAGATAGTAAGGATTTGGACTTTAACACCTGGCTATTCTCATGCTGATTACTCTACTGAAACAAAAGCTGCTTCGAAGACCTCCAGAAAACCACCAAGAACACTACACATGGGTAACATGGAATGTTGTTCTTAGCAAGTATTCAGACCCCTTTCCATCTCTCTGTGGTGATAGTTTTCATTACTGCTGTTACTGCATCTGCTACCACCACTTCTTCCAAGATCCTATTTTTGGTAACATCATGCTCCAAGTCAGTCCCTATACAAGAGCCACAGACACTACTTCTGACCAGCTAAGTTGTCCTGGAATGAAAAAATGTCTCCCCTCAGCTTCTTGTTGGTTATGCAAATTTGACTTGACACATTATTTTAAAGTTGTTCAGAGGGGAATTTAGCTAGCATTTAGCTAGATAATGGTCTCTTTACTCCATTTACTCCATTTACTCCTCTCCAGTCATATCTTTAACAGACACTGACAAGTGAAGCATTTTCATGTCAAAGAAAGAATAGACTAGACTGGGCAATTGAAGAGGAGTATGGAAGATGGATTGATTAAAGGAACAGGAGAAGAAAGAGAAGACCAAGATAAGATAAGACAGTTTTCAGGTGTTTAAAGAGTCATCAACTGAAAGAAGAATTGACTTGATTCTAATTGGTCCCAAAGAAGAGAAGTAGAAACAATTGATGGAAGGTGCAGAAGGGAAATTGCAGATATTCTTTCTTTTAGTAAGAGCTGTTCAAATTCTGGATGGACTGCCTCAAGAGACAATGGGTTTCATTTCTTTAGAAAACTTCCACAAAAGAGCCTGGCTGACAGTTTGTTAGTGATATTATAGAAGGGATTTCTGTTCAGATTAGGGTTACAGGATCTTTGAGGACCCTTTTTTGCTTTATCACACACACACACACACACACACACACACACACACACACACACACACACGGAAGCCCATATAGCTTAAGTACAAGAGTTCATTCTATTTTATTTTCATGAGCTGTTGGAAAATGCTTCTCTCAATTTAAAAGGTAATTGAAATCGTCAACGCACACTACTATGAGCAAAACTATTACCTAAAGCCCCATATTTGACTTTGACTAAGTATCTTTCATACTGTGACTCCCTCTAGTTGCTCCTCAGAAATGTTCTTTGCCTATATTCATGTATCAGGTTTGAATTGCTCTAATTATTCTATCTGAGCACTTGAGTGCTCTTCACTCTCTTAACCTTTGAACTTCATCCTCAAATTAGTCCTTCAGACACTCCCAGTTCAATCAGCTGCCTCTGATTAAAATAAACTTAGCTCACACCTGCCCTGCCTACTTTTGTCCCTCTGGCATGATATTTAGGATTCTGTGTGTTCCCATTAGAAAAACACCACGATTTCTCCCTTACCCAGACATGCCCCAGGACACCTGGCACCAACTCACCTGCTACATACACTTGGTATTCTGCTTCCTCATAAGCACTAGAACTTTCAAATGAACACCGGTACTTCCCTTCATCAGAGGGACGGATATGATGAAGCTTCAAGGCCACACTGCCAGTGGAAATGTCATCTCGAAGAAATTCTGTCCTCCCTTTATATTTTTGGTGCTGATTTTTCAGATAACCTTGCCTATATGTATAATGATGCACCAGTTCTGAGGACTCTCCATAAAACCACATCACATCCATGTCCTGGGCATCCATCTGGGGAGAAAGGTGGCATGGGAATATGGCCTCTCCACCTACCATGGCAATGACTGGTTGTTGTGGTCCTGTCACAGTGAATTTCCCTAGAAAATATAGACAGTCAAAGGGTGAACACAAAATTAGGACCACAGTCATAATCTAGATCACTATCCTGGGATTATGTGGAAATAAGTCATCTGAAAAATTCAAACCATAGAGTTATATAATCGAATCAGGGGTCTTTAGTGATCACTAAATTAGTGCTCAATTTGGTGATTGCACTAAATAGTGAAATGTCCTCATTTTACAGAGAAAGAAATAAAATCTTGGATCATCCAATTCCCAACTCCCAAATGTCTCTAGAGGATGGCCCCTGCTTTTCTGACCAGTGTTCTGGTCAAAGAACTTTATGCGCACCTGCAAACATAGACTCCCCTCTGATCTGGGTACTAGCACAGCAGGGAAAGCAGTTTATGGAGTCAGGAATAGAAACTATATGGCTAATGCTGCAAAGAAGGGAGTTTTTTGGTCCAAATGGAAATTATTTGCCCCTTAATCTATGAAAATGTGAGATGCTTGAGAACATAGATTGTCTTTTGACTTTCATTTTATTCCTGTTGCTTTGGATAATGCCAGACACATAGAAATTATTTAATTAATTTTGATAACTAATTGCAAGCAATTCAACATAGAAGGAAAAGGAGCACTGTCTGTGTGCGAATGTGTAAAAGGACAGCTCTTCACATACAAAGCATTCCAGTATAAAAAGCAAGAAATGTCTGGTGGGTTAAATTGAGATGAAGACAGAAAGAACTTGGGTTGCAATGAAGAACCATGGCACTGGTGTTCTTGGGTATATCTATTCTACTCTATAAATATCATTTTGCTTCAATGGTCAAAATAGCCTTAGAGGAAGACCATCATCAAAGCAGATACCTAGTGTATTCTATCTCTTCTTCCCAGAACAGAATCTGAATCTTTTGTGAGTACTGAATCACTTTGTCAGACTGATGAAGCCTATGGATTGCTTTTCAGAATCATGATTTTAAAAGCATAAAATAAACTATATAAAATAACATATAAACCATTTTTATTAAAAATAAATTATCAATATTTACATTTTTAAAATCTTCATACTCAGTATGTATGTTGAAGTTTCCTATTATGCATATAGGGGTTGAGGAGGAGAGAAAAATAGTGAGTCATGTGCCAAAGTCATTGGGGAAAGGAGGATGAATTGGAAGTCTATAGAAAATCTCTACCAGTAATTTAATTGTGTGGTAAATGTGTCCAACATGAAATTCAAAAGAAGACAAGTTATTGAGAGAAGGAGGTAGAGGGAAAGCCTGGAAGTGACAATGTGGAAGAAGGAAAAGACAATTTCCCCACTTTGACCATTGACTCACTGGCAAATGAGTAAAGGTCAATATTGGAAATGGTAGAAGGGAATCTGTGCCATCCAAGGGCAGCCAGGCTACAGAAAGATCTAGAAATCAGAAAGTGGAAGAGGAACAGATTCAGGATGAAGAGAAGTCTGTTACCTATGGCATACCAAAAGGTATATTGGAAAAGCTTGGTGCAATTTGATTAAAATTTGGAGTGGGAGTGTTGCTTGAAATAGTAATAAGAACTTGGGTTACACGGGTGGTGTGAGGTTTGAAAGATGATAAATAGAGGATCAGAATTATTAGATAATGAAGCACATGGACAGGTATGAGAATGTTCATCACTGAGTAGAGAGCACTCTCTTCCAAAATAGAGGTTGAATACTGAGGTTAGAGGCAAAGGCAGCTGAAATGAAAGGGAAATGGTCAAATGACAAGATGGCTGAACTGCTTCACTCCTCCTCCTCCCTCAGAAGGTGGAAATTAGTCAAGAAAAGAATGCAGCAGATGGAGAGCAAACATGCAGGGCAGGAGAAAGTAGTCCCATTCATCACTAATTTTTCCATTACTCTTCCCTCAAAGGACAGATGCTGTGGATCTGAACTCAAACAATAGATTGTTGCTCTTTGCACCAGAGGTTCTCCAAATATCAGTTGGGAGATTGGACTGGCAGCAGGAAGTGAGAAGTTATCTTGTACTGAAACAGATGGAAGTCTTTCCATTGGGACAGGGGAATGTCCTTTTGGGAAGATGAAAGATGGCAGGCCCCTTTTTCCTTGAAGGACATATTACACCCAGCAGGAGAAAGAAAGCACAAGGCTCATGAACAGACTCTTGGTCCCTCTGATCCTTTGAGATGAGAAGCCACTAGGTGTTAGCAAAAAGAGATATATTCTCGGCAAAGGAGAGAGTTTATTTACAAAACCTTCATGTCACTGCTTCCCTTTGTGTTTATCTCCAGTTTACTGGGCATATATAGTGTTTGTACACAGGTGCTTGCAATATGCTTCCCCCACATTAATCTGTGGGATCCTTGAGAATAAAGACTGCTTTGGGGTAAGCATTTTATTTTATTTGTTGTGTTGTTGTTTTATTTCTTTTCTTCATATTCCCTTAAAATTTAGCACAGTGCATGGAATATATGAGGTACTTAGGACATGTTTATATTCCAATGCAATAATTTTACTACCCTTACTCTCAGTCTCTTCATATGTAAAATGAGGAAGTTAGATTGCATGATTCCTAAAATTCCTTCCATAGATGAAATCTTATGAGTCTTAAAGGTAGAAATTTTGGCATTGTAACACATGAATGGGAGAAATATTTGAAAATCCTGAGTTTTTCTCTTCTCCTTTCTACCAAAAAGGACTCAGTCTGGTCACAAAGTTGTCCTTTGTGCTAAGGGAGGGAACTAACCTGACAGAGAAAAACTTGCTTCCAACTTTTGTCTGAGGAGAGGGTTCCAAATGAAACAAGAAACATTCCCTGTGGAATTGGTGGAAACCGTGATTGATGTTTCAACAGAAAATAATCCATTTTCTTCCTTCTTGATCATAGTGTCTTGTGGCAATAACATTTCCTGGTTTTTTCTCCATTGAACTTCAGGCTCTGGATACCACCCTATAGATGTGCATACCAGCCTGTGACTTTTATTCTCATCATTCACAGGGTATATGTGAGGAGCAGAGCCTTTGCCTAGGAAAGGAAAGCAACACAAAAGTAAAATTATTTCCTAGAGGAAATATTTAAGAGGAAATTTTATCTTATTCCTCATTATGTTTATCAAATATATTAATGGTAAAGCATCAAATGAGAAAAACACAATATGTCTCTGTGTTTGGGATGACTGTGTATTCCCAACTAGGATTTCCTTTGGCAAGAATTGGACGTGACTGAAACTGAACAACCACAACAGAGCAAGTGATCATTCCATTAATGACTCTTAGTCAGACCCTACCTTTTGTTCAATTATACCAATTTTCACAAATATTTTAACATTCCTTTTTAATTTCAGCTCAAAAATTATTCCATCCTTCCAGCCCTTCCACCATTCATAGATAGAATATGATATGCATTATACATATGAAGTCTTGCAAAACATTTCCATATTAATGCATTTTGTTATTACTTTTGTTTTATGTATGAATTCATCTCATTCACCATCATAGTCATGACTACTGTGTAATTCCCTCTATCCTATTTACTTCTATTTATCATTCTCTCTTTTTTTCTTTTTATTCTGCTCTTTCTCAAAAGGCTATTTCATCTCTGGACACTGACTCCTTAAACTGTTCTCTCTCCTATCACCCCTGTGTATTCTTTTATCTCATTTCTCTCCTTTTTTCCTGTTGAGTAAGTAGATTTCTATTCCCAACTACTTGTGCACATAAGATCTTCCCTCTTTAAACCAGAGCAGATGAGGGCCAGAAGAAGCATTGCCTGCTTCTCCCATCAACCTATTTTCCCCTCCATGGTAAAAACTCTTCCTTGTATACCTCTTCTATATAAGATAATTTCCCCCATTTTCTCTCCTTTTCCCCTTCTCCCAGGTCATCACTCTTTCGCATCTTTTCCTTTTTATAGCATGACAAAATAATAGAATCATGTTCATACCTTCAGTAAAAGTAGACTGTTTAGTCTTAAAAAAAAAAAAAGTAGACTTAAGACACAGATCTTGGAGGTTATAATATCATCATACTATTTTGGAACACAAACAATTTAACCTTATTGAATCCCTTATAGTTTTTCTTTGCTAATAATCTTTTTATGCTTCTCTTAAACTTTGTCTTTGAACATCAAAATTTTGTTGTTTTAGTTTTTCATTAGCAGAGTTTGAAAGTCCTTATTTCATCAATATTTTCTTTCCTCCTAAAGGATTACATCCTGTTTTACTGGGTATTCTTGATTGTTGTCCTAGAGCACTCTTGACTGGAATCCTAGCTCCTTTGCTTTCTGGAATATCCTAATCTCACCATCCACTTTAATGTGGAAGTCACCAAATTTGTGTGATTTTGACTGGTTTCATTGTATTTGAGTTATTTCTTTCTGACTACTTGCAGTTTTTTCTTCTTGACTGCAGAGCTCTAGAATTCATTTACAATATTTATGGACGTTTCTATTTTGGAATTACAGGAGAGAATTGTGGATTGTTTCCATTTCTATTATGTTGTCTTTTTCTGAGATATATGAGCAGGTATCCTTGATAATTTCTTGAAATATGATACCTAGGATTTTTTTGATTATGGATTTCATTTAATTCAAGAACTATATCTATTTCCTAGCTCAGTTTTTTTTTCCCTAATGCAATATTTTAGATTTTTCACCTTTTGATTCTTTTGGCTTTGCTTTATTATTTCTTTTTTTCTTTCTTTCTTTTTTTTTTTTTTGCTTTATTATTTCTTAAAGTTTCATGGAGTCATTTAAACAATTCTCTTTTCCGAGAGATTTTCTTCAATGAGTCATTATATCTCTTTTTCCTATTTGACTATTTCTGTTGATTAAGCAGTTCTTCAGCATTTTTATAACTCTTTTTCAAGCTCTTAATTCTTTTTGGATAATTTTTACATGCTCTCATTTCCTCCAATTTTGTCTCTGCTTCTCATTTGACTTTTTAAATCACTTTTCTTTGTTTTTAACCATTTTATTTCTTTTAGAAATTATTGGGCTTGTGACCAATCTCTTTTTCTTTTATGTTTTTGCATACTTTTATGTTATTTTCTACTTTTTAGTTTTGTCTTGCCCTTCCTTATCATCACAATTGCTTTTATGGTCAGGTTCCTTTTTTGTTGTTTGTCCATTTTTACATTTTATTTCCTGAATTTAAACTTCATATTAGCATTTGGGATTGAGGGAGCAATTATTTTCCCAAGCTTTAGACTTTTTCACCTAGCAACTGTTTCTATGTAGCTAGACATGTAGCTAGACAAGGTGATATGACAAAGAGATAGATGTGTTCAATGCTTTCCTGGTTTGCACAGACAGTACACTACTGTTTTGTGAGAACTAGTCCTTTCTTTTTTGAATCTATGAATAGGAACTGTGATTGATGCTCCCAGGGCCACAAGTGCTCCTTTATGCGCTGGGATAAATATCCTGGACCTAGGATTCCTGGTCATTGGTTACTGCAAGTTCTTTCCATTCCATTTCTAGAACTGGTTAATATGCAATGGAGCTGCTAAATTGTTCCATGACCAATGTCAAATGCTATTATGCTATATAATGGGTATTATGGACCAGAACTCTGAACTTGAAGCAAGGATTCTTACAAGGTGTTAAGTCAGTGGAATTGATAAAGACAATGGTTATCTAGTTTTGCATGGTGCTTAATAGTTCTCTAAATTCAGTATGATTGATTTAATTTTACAACAAATAATGGTTTCCTGGTGATATAATGATTGGTTTATACTTAGTGTAGAGCTTATAAGTTGGGATTCAAATTCAGAGCCAGATTTATTCACTTCATCTCACATCACCATGATGGCCTATTCTCCTGCATTTTCTCCACTAAAACCAAGTCCCTTCTGACGGCCATGGAAAAGCTAGTTGAAGCCCCAGGCACGGAAACTAGACTTTGAAGGAGATAATAAAGGATTTGAACTTTAACACTTGGCTAATCTTTTCATTATTAATCTACTGAAAAAAAGACTGCTCCAAGACCCCCAGAAAACTAACAAAGAACATTATATTTTGGCCCACAACGTGGGGCTAAGGACCTATATCTGTGTACATTTATGTACTATCAATTAAGGTAAGTAGAAAAATAGACAAGAAAGAAACTTTATAAAGGGCTAAACTAGTATTTCAGCTGAAATGGGACAAATATTTAGAAAGAAACCTTTTCCACCTCAAGGAAAATGTGTAGAAAGTATGCTTAGACTGATAAAAAAAATCATTTAATTGTAACTTGGGAGCGTATCACTAAACTTTTAGAAACAGTACAGTACACATCTCCTTGTTTCTCAAAGGAAAAAAAGAATTAGATCCAGAGAAGTGGAAATTAGGAGAGCAATTAAGTGAATATAACAATATGTAAAGAAACACTTTATACATATAACAATACAATTGGCTTTAAGGAATTATATAAGTATTAGAATAAGGAAAAGGAAGAAAGAACAGGAGGGTGAGGATACTGACAAACTAGGTGAAAAGAATGAAGAATTAGACAAGAATAGAGTTAAGTATAATTCTGATGAAATTAAGGAATGTGGTGCTTCACAGCAGAAGCCATTAGGGATTCCCCAACCCCTGATCTACCCCCCTCAATTAACCTTTCATGGGTGGAGGGAGAAGGAGGAGGGGGAGCAGCAGTGACACAGTCAGCACCACCTATGAAACAGATTATGACAAGATTATAAAAAGCAAGAGTTAAAGCTAAAAAAGGACAGAATATATCTGATTTGATAAGTGCATACCCTGTTATTGAAGAGTTTGACTCTTCAGGCAAACAAAGGAGAAGATACACTCCTTTTGATCTGGAAATTATTAAAGATTTTTTTAAAAAGGTTGCACTCTTTATTTACATTATCTTATGGTAAGATGGTATTAAAGAATTTGGCTTATGAAATCTTAACCCCTAGCAACTGGAAATCTATAAGAAGGACATGTTTAGAACCTGACAAAACTGTTGTGGCTACCAGCCCAATGAAATAGGCAAACTGGAGCTAATATACAAATCACCTTTGATCAAGTAGCAGGTAAAGGTCAGTATGAAGACTTTTTTAGCACAAATTAATTACCCTTTGATACCATATGAGCAAATTACTGCTGCAGCTATCAAAGCATGGGGCTCCCTCCCAGGAATTCAAGATCAAGGAGAAACCCTCACAAAAACAGAGCAAGGTCCCAATGAATCCTTTGCTAATTTTGTGGGACATCTGCAAATAGCTGTCATATGAACAACTGGAGAAAATGCAGCTACAGGAACAATGATCAAATAACTAGCTAAAGACAATGCTAATGAGGTTTGATAAATACAATGGTTATCTAGTTTAGCATGGTGCTTAATAGTTCTCTAGTTCAGTACATGTACTTCGTACTTAATAAAGTTCTACAAGATTCACACCTATGATAATGTAATGATAAGAGAACATATAGGTTAGGAGGCTTAGCCAGAGTCAGAGCTAGAGAAGACAAGTGCACTGGAGGTTGGAGCTCAGTCTCTCAGAGCAGACACAGATTCATTCTATCATCTACCTCTGTGGTGGTTGGAGGCTGAAGCACAAGCCCTCGGACTCAGAGCCAGATTCATTCACTTCATCTCACACCACCGTGGTGGCAGGCTCTCCTCCTTAGCTTCTCCATTGAAACCAAGACTGTGGAAGGCCTCTAAGAAAGCTAGCCTGAGCCCCAGGCAAGGAAACTAGGTTGTGAAGGAGATATTAAAGGTTTTGGACTTTAACACCTGGCTATTCTCATGCTGATTACTCTACTGAAACAAAAGCTGCTTCGAAGACCTCCAGAAAACCACCAAGAACACTACACATGGGTACCATGGAATGTTATTCTTAGCATGTATTCAGTCCCCTTTCCATCTCTGTGGTGATAGCTTTTATTACTGCTGTTACTGCATCTGCTACCACCACTTCTTCCAAGATCCTATTTTTGGTAACGTCATGCTCCAAGTCAGTCCCTATACAAGAGCCACAGACACTGCTTCTGACCAGCTAAGTTTTCCTGGCATGAAAAAAATGTCTCCTCTCAACTTCTTATTGGTTATGCAAATTTGACTTGACACATTATTTTAAAGTTGTTCAGAGGGGAATTTAGCTAGCATTTAGCTAGATAATTCTCTCTTTACTTCATTTTCTTGGCTCTGACTCTCCAGTCATATCTTTAATAGACATTGACAAGTGAAGCATTTTCATTTCAAAGAAAGAATTGACTAGACTGGGAATTGAAGGGGAGTATGGAAGATGGATTGATTAAAGGAACAGGAGAAGAAAAGAGAAGACCGAGATAAGATAAGACAAAGGTTTCAGGTGTTTAAAGAGTCATCAAATGAAAGAAGAATTGACTTTATTCTAATTGGTCCCAAAGAAGAGAAGTAGAAACAATTGATGGAAGGTGCAGAAGGGAAATTGCAGATATTCTTTCTTGTAGTAAGAGCTTTTCAAATTCTGGATGGACTGCCTTAAGAGACCACGAGTTTCATTTCTTTAGGAAATTTCCACAAAAGAGCCTGGCTGACAGTTTGTTAGAGATATTATAGAAGGGATTTATGTTCAGATTAGGGTTACATGATCTTTGAGGACCCTTTTTTGCCTTTATCACACACACACACACACACACACACACACACACACACACACACACACACCATACTCTTGGAAGCCTATATAGTTTAAGTACAAGAGTTCATTCTATTTTGTTTTCATGGGCTGTTCGAAAATGCTGCTCTCAATTTAAAAGGTATTGAAATAGTCAACACACACAACTTTGAGCAAAACTATTACCTAAAGCCCCACATTTGACTAAGTATCTTTCACACTGTGACTCCCTCTAGTTGCTCCTCAGAAATGTTCTTTGCCTATGTTCCTGTACCAGGTTTGACTTGCTCTAATTATTCTATCTGAGCACTTGAGTGCTCTTCACTCTCTTAACCTTTGAACTTCATCCTCAAATTAGTCCTTCAGACACTCCCAGTTCAATCAGCTGCCTCTGATTAAAATAAACTTAGCTCACACCTGCCCTGCCTACTTTTGTCCCTCTGGCATGATATTTAGGATTTTGTGTGTTCCCATTAGAAAAACACCACGATTTCTCCCTTACCCAGACATGCCCCAGGACACCTGGCACCAACTCACCTGCTACATACACTTGGTATTCTGCTTCCTCATAAGCACTAGAACTTTCAAATGAACACCGGTACTTCCCTTCATCAGAGGGACGGATATGATGAAGCTTCAAGGCCACACTGCCAGTGGAAATGTCATCTCGAAGAAATTCTGTCCTCCCTTTATATTTTTGGTGCTGATTTTTCAGATAACCTTGCCTATATGTATAATGATGCACCAGTTCTGAGGACTCTCCATAAAACCACATCACATTCATGTCCTGGGCATCCATCTGGGGAGAAAGGTGGCATGGGAATATGGCCTCTCCGCCTACCATGGCAATGACTGGTTGTTGTGGTCCTATCACTGTGAATTTCCCTGGAAAATATAGATAGTCAAAGGGTGAACACAAAATTAGGACCAGATCACTATCCAGGGAGTATTATGTGGAAACAAGTCATCTGAAAAATTCAAACCATAGAGTTATATAATCGAATCAGAGGTCTTTAGTGCTCAATTTGGTGATTGCACTAAATAGTGAAATGTCTTCATTTTACAGAGAAAGAAACAAAATCTTGGATCATCCAATTCCCAACTCCCAAATATCTCTAGAGGATGGCCCCTGATTTTCTGACCAGTGTTCTGGTCAAAGGACTTTCTGTGCACCTGCAAACATAGATTCCCCTCTGATTTGGGTACTAGCACAGCAGGGAAAGCAGTTTATGGAGTCAGGAATAGAAACTATATGGCTAATGCTGCAAAGAAGGAGAGTTTTTTTGGTCCAAATGGAAATTATTTGCCCCTTAATCTATGAAAATGTGAGATGCTTGAGAACATAGATTGTCTTTTGACTTTCATTTTATTCCTGTTGCTTTGGATAATGCCAGACACATAGAAATTATTTAAGTAATGTTTGATAACTAATTGCAAGCAATTCAACATAGAAGGAAAAGGAGCACTGCCTGTGTGCGAATGTGTAAAAGGACAGCTCTTCACATACAAAGCATTCCAGTATAAAAAGCAAGAAATGTCTGGTGGGTTAAATTGAGATGAAGACAGAAAGAACTTGGGTTGCAATGAAGAACCATGGCACTGGTGTTCTTGGGTATATCTATTCTACTCTATAAATATCATTTTGCTTCAATGGTCAAAATAGCCTTAGAGGAAGACCATCATCAAAGCAGATACCTAGTGTATTCTATCTCTTCTTCCCAGAACAGAATCTGAATCTTTTGTGAGTACTGAATCACTTTGTCAGACTGATGAAGCCTATGGATTGCTTTTCAGAATCATGATTTTAAAAGCATAAAATAAACTATATAAAATAACATATAAACCATTTTTATTAAAAATAAATTATCAATATTTACATTTTTAAAATCTTCATACTCAGTATGTATGTTGAAGTTTCCTATTATGCATATAGGGGTTGAGGAGGAGAGAAAAATAGTGAGCCATGTGGTAAAGTCATTGTGTAAAGAAGGAGGATGATTTGGAATTCCAAAAAAAAAAAAAAAACTCTACCAGGAATGGGTTGTTGTTTTATTTATTTTCTTCATATTTCCTTAAAACTTAGCGCAATATATGGAATATAGGAGATACTTAGTAAATTTTTATAGACCAATGCAATCATTTTACTACTTTTACTCTCGGTCGCTTCATTAAAAAAAGGAGGAGTTTAGAGTGTATGATTGTGTGATTTCTAAAATTCCTTCTATATCTGAAATCTTATGAGTCTTAAAGTTAGAAATGTTGACATTATAATACATGAATGGGAGAAATATTTGAAAATCCTGAATATTTCTTTTCCCCTTTTAGCAAAAAGTCTACTCAGTCTGTTCACAAAGTTGTCCTTAGTGCTCAGGGAGGGAACTAACCTGACAGAGAAACACTTGCTTCCAACTTTTGTCTAAGTAGAGGGTTCCAAATGAGACAAGAAATGTTCACTATGTATCTGGTGGAAATTGTGATTGATGTTTCAACAGAAAATAATCCATTTTCTTTGTTCTGGATTGCAGTATCTTCTGACAGTAGTATTTCCTGGTTTATTCGCCAGTGAATTTCAGGCTCTGGGTACCACCCTGTAGATGTGCATACCAGCCTACGACTTTTATTTCCATCACTCGTAATGGATATATGAGGAACAGAGCCTTTGCCTAGGAAAGGAAAGCAACACAAAAGTAAAATTATTTTCTAGAGGAAATACTTAAGAGGAATTTTTCTCTTATTCCTCCTTATTATGTCTATCAATTATTATTAATGGTAAAGCATCAAATGAGAAAAACACATGTCTCTGTGTCTGGGATGACAATATGCATTTCCAATTAGGGTTTTCTTTGGCAAGAGTTAGACATGACTGAAACTGAACAACTCCAACAGAGCAAGTGATCATTCCGTTACTAACTCTTAGTCAGACCCTATCTTTTGTTCATTTATGCCACTTTTTAAAAATATTTAAGTGTTGGAATCTTTACAAACTGCTAACTCATTAGAGTTGATAGATTATTGATCTGATCTTACAAGAAGATGTTTTAGGCCAGAACCTGAAACAAGGTACTAAGTAGAACTAATTAATACAATGCTTGTGTTCACACCTTTATTCATTGGAGTTCACACGTTTGGGAAATTTCAGGGTTTAGTATGAGATATCTGAATTCACACCTCCCTTGAAGCTCTTAGGGCCAGAGAGCACTATGGGAGAAAACCCATAATCGCATTCTCTCAGAAGAGTCATATAAAGCCAGTGAAGAGTGATTCATTCAAGAATATTTTCCACTTGGCTGGCTGGTGGCAGAAGAAGAGTTTTCAAAGGAAGAAGCTACGAGTCGAGAGTTCAGTGAAGATTGAAAAGGCTCTCTCAGAGGCAAGACAGATTCAACTTGGTGCTGGCTCTGGAGGCTGAAGAAAGCAGAGGCAGAGGCTGAAGGACAAAACCTTTGGATTTGGAGACATTTGGAGGGAGCATTTGGAACCAAGCAGAGAGAGAAGCCTCAACTAACCAGGCTACTTTGGAAGGAGAAAATAAACGTTTGTATTTTTATCAGTTGGCTGCATTTGGAGTAATTATTGATCTGAACTGATACTAAGGCTGCCTCCAAGAAAACCTCCCCTGAGAAACCTGCACTTTCCCCCAGAGAGAACCATTATATTATATTTTAAAGAAGAACAAGAACTCCAACATTTAAGCATCTATTTTTTTAAATTTTCAGCTCAAAAATTTTCCATTCTTCCAAGCTTTTACCATTCATTGGTAGAATATGATATGCATTATACATATGAAGTCATGCAAAATATTTCCATATTAATGCATTGTGTTATTCCTTCTGTTTTTTGTGTGAATTCAACTCATTCACCATC
This sequence comes from Antechinus flavipes, assembly GCF_016432865.1. Classification (NCBI taxonomy): domain Eukaryota; kingdom Metazoa; phylum Chordata; class Mammalia; order Dasyuromorphia; family Dasyuridae; genus Antechinus; species Antechinus flavipes. Next base: position 249,418,689 of record NC_067403.1, read on the forward strand.
ATAGTCATGATTATTGTGTAATTCCCTCTATCATATTTTCTTTTGTTTATCATTCTCTCCTTATTTTTTTTATTCTGATATTTGTCAAAAGACTATTTTCTTTCTGGACACTGCCTTCCTTAAACTGTTCTCCCTCTTATCACCCCTCTCTATTCTGTTATCTCATTTCTCTCTTCTTTTTTTGTTGGGTAAATGGATTTCTGTTCCCAATTAACTGTGCACTTAAGATCTGAACTTTTTGAACCAGTGCAGATGAGGATCAGAGGAAGCATTGTCTGCTTCTCGCATCAACCTATTCTCCCCTCATTGTAAAAACTCTTCCTTGCAAGCCTTTCCTATATGAGACAATGAGTTTTGTTTCTTTACAAAAATTCCACAAAAGAGGCTGGCTGGCAGTTTGTTAGAGATATTATAGAAAGGATTTCTGTTCAGATTAGGGTTAGACTAGATGATCTTTGAGGTACCTTTTCACTTTTATGACACACATCTATATATCTATTTTTATCTCTATCTCTATCTATATAGATATAGATATGCATGTATATAAATAGATAGATAGATAGATAGATAGATAGATAGATAGATAGACATACCTATGGATATATATATATAACCTATGTCAGCCCATATAGCTTAAGTACAAGAGTTCATTCTATTTTGTTTTCATAAGATATTGTTTCTCTCAATTTAAAAGGCATTGAAGTGGTCAACACAGACTACAATGAGCAAAACTTATTACTTAAAGCCCCACATTTGACTAAGTATCTTTGTCACCATGACTTCCTCTAGTTGCTTCCCCAGAAATGTTCTTTGCCTATGTTCATGTGCAAGAAATGAATTATTATATCTAAGCTCTTGTGTACTCTTCACTCTCTTAACCCTTAAACTTCATTCTCAGATTAGTCCTTCAGATACTCCCAGTTCAGTCAGCTGGCTCTGACCAAAATAAATTTAGATCACATCTGCCCTGCCCTGTCCCTCTGGCATGATGTTTAGGATTCTTTGCATTCCCAATAGAAAAACAGCACAATTGCTCCCCTACCCAGACATGCCCCAGGACACCTGGCACAAACTCACCTGCTACATACACTTGGTATTCTGCTTCCCTAAGAGTTCTAGAATTTTCAAATAAACACCAATACTTCCCTTCATCAGAGAGACGAATATGATGAAGCTTCAAGGCCACACTCCCACTGGAAATGCCATCTCGAAGAAATTCTGTCCTCCCTTTATATTTTTGGTGCTGATGTTTCAGATAATCCTGCTGATATTTATAGCGATGCACCAGTTCTGAGGACTCTCCATACAACCACATCACATCCATGTCCTGGGTATCCATTTGGGGAGAAAGGTGCAATGGGAATATGGCCTCGCCGCCCACCAGGGCAATGATTGGTTGTTGTGGTCCTATCACAGTGAATTTCCCTGGAAAATATAGACAAAGTCAGAGGAGAACCTAAGATTAATTCAAGAATTGAGGTAAAATAGAACCGTATAGTATGACCATATCATAGCAAGACATGAATATTTAGATGTGGAAAAATACATTCAGAAATAATCCAATCCCAGACCTCATTTGATAAAGCACAGAATTTTATCATCTGAAGGAATGATACTCCCTATCAATGGGAGTCACACTCCCTATCTTTACACAATAAGCACTCCCACGTTATTTCTAAGCAGTACCTTTCCATCTACTGGTTGGACAGCCCCAGCAATAGGGAACTCTCCTCTTCACTTTTCTCAATGAAAGAAAGAGAACTAAGAATGATGGGATAATGTCAAAGGTCAAGCAGGTACAAATTATCCTAAACATGCATGCAATTAAAATTAGGGTGGCTAACAGATTTCTTCTCTGTCCCAGCTTCTCCTTAAATCCTTAGAGATTTTAATGATCTCTAGATATAGTCAAATCAGCCATCTGAAAAATGAAAATAAGAGTATAATTAAATTGCATAAAATACTTCTTTTGACCTTAAGTTAGATACCATAATAAGTTAGAAATGAATAGTTGTCTGTCTATTACAAATCGAGGGGGATGAGTAAAGAAATATGGCTAGAAAGCAAATTCTTAACCAAACTTGGTATAAGAGAGATCATAAAAGATAAAATTTATATGTAATATAAGGTACAGTAAGGGACACTGAGTTCAAATCCTGTTTTAGGATTTGACCTCAAGTCAGAAAGGGAAAGAGTGGGTTCAAGACAGAAATAGTGTCTTATCTTCTTAGAAGATAAATTTGCATATAGGACCCACATTTTTCTTAATCTCAGACCAGTCTAAACTTAATCCTACTTTGTCTTTCTTGATTAACGGGATGCAATGATGAAGTTGTGAGGGAAAATTAAAATCATCACTTAAGAACTGATTGGTTAAGAGATATTAAAGAAGGGAAAGGAACCTGTATGTGCCAAAATGTTTGTGGCAGCCCTGTTTGTAGTGGCTAGAAACTGGAAAATGAATGGATGCCCATCAACTGGAGAATGGTTGGGTAAATTGTGGTATATGAATGTTATGGAATATTATTGTTCTGTAAGAAATGACCAGCAGGATGAATACAGAGAGGATTGGCGAGACTTACATGAACCGATGCTAAGTGAAATGAGCAGTACCAGGAGATCATTATATACCTCCACAATGATACTGTATGAGGATATATTCTGATGGAAATGGATTTCTTCAACAAAGAGATCTAACTCAGGATGGACAGAAGCAGCTACACCCAAAGAAAGAACACTGGGAAATGAAGGTAAACTGCTTGTATTTTTGTTTTTCTTCCCAGGTTATTTTTACTTTTTGACTCCAATTCTCCCTGTGCAACAAGAGAACTGTTTGGTTCTGCACACATATATTGTGTCTAAGATACACTATGACATATTTAACTTGTATAGGACTGCTTGTCATCTGGGGGAGGGGGTGAAGGGAGGGAGAAGAAAAGTCAGAACAGAAGTAAGTGCAAGAGATAATGTTGTAAAAAAATTACCCAGGCATGGACTCTGTCAATAAAAAGTTATAATAATAATAATAATAATAATAAAGAACTGATTGGTTGACACCAGAAAATGAAAGGGAATAAACCCCAGAGAGCTGACAAACAAAACAAAACAAAACAAAAAAATAACTTCTTATATATGTGAGAACACAGAAAAATTTTTAATGATAGAAAATCCTAAAGGTGATGTCCCAGAGGGATGAACTAGTCTCTGGAGAGGTAATAATGATAGAAAAAAGATGGGGGTTAAATTTGAATATTACTTCTTGATTAAGTTAAAAATAAGGACAACATTAGGTTAAGGATGGAAGACAGTTAAGAACTTATTAGAAAAGGACCAAATTACAATTGTGTTAATTTTTATAAAATATTCTATCTAAAGGAAATGATTTTTCCTGTTGAATGGTCATATTAATGTTTTTTTAACAGTTTTTTAACACTTTTGGGGGGAATAAAGGAATGGATAAAAAAATCATGGGATTGTCTCTATTCACCATACCTATAGTTTAAACTTGCTATTTCAACCCACATAAATAAGTCATTGATAGCCCTTGTATGCAAGGACACTAATTCTCAGTTCACATTTGAAGGGAGGTGTGAGAAATGAAAGTGGAAATTACAAGGTGAAATCAAACTCACTAGCAATTTATTGTGAAATTGTCAGATTCATACTCTGGCATGTCAATAAGACCAGTCATATAAATTTAATTATTGTTTATTTTGACAAAATTCGGAACAAGACAATGACAATTTGCAATCAGGATTGAAAAGAAATTCTTGGATGCCAGATCTAGCAGTGTTGAGCAGATGTAACCCTGGGCTATGTCTGTGGGAGAGGCTAAGTGAGCACATGTTCTCATAGTGAGCATTTTGCTAGAGGGAGCAAGAACATTTTAAGGACGGCAAGGTTGGAGGTCCTAACTGTGGCTTAGGAGAGGTGAGAAGTGCCTGAAATTGAGACTCCAGACAGAATAAGCTATTAAAAATAAAACAAAACAAAAGTAAAAATGAGTAAGCAAAGGAAAAAACCCTACCCATAAATAGTTAGTATGTGTAAAAGATGATTTGAGTTCATATTTAGAGAAAGATAATGAGGCTAAAAAAATTAAGCCACTCCTAACCCAAAGAGTAATGTCAAATGGTTGCAAGTCTAAAAAGAGTCCTTAGAATAACTTAAAAAGGAATTCAAAAAATAAATAACAGAGACCAAGAAAATAATAAAGGGGAAACAATGCATGAAAATTATTAAAACAAAATAAATCGATTGGAAAAAGACATCCAAAGTCTTAGAGAAGAAAATAATTCCTTGAAAGCTGGCATTGGGCAAGAAAAAAATGAATATTTAAGACATCAAGAAATAATAAAACTAGAAAAAATAAAAGAGAATCTCAAATGTACTTTAGAAAAATAACTGATAATGAGAAAAGTTTGAGGATATGCAATATAAATTCTTATATTCAGATTAACTGAAAGTTATGATAACAAATAGAATTTTGATATCATGTTACAAGAAATCATTAAGAGAAATTCCTCTGAAATTCTAGTGCAAGTGGGTAAAGAGGGAAATAGAAAAACAAATGTATCATTCATCACCTCAAAAAGATCCCAGAAGGAAAATTTACAGTATCATCATATTCAAATTTCAAAATTCCTAGATTAAGGAGAAAATATTTTAAGCAACAAGAAAAAAATACAATTTAAACACTGCAGAGATATAGCCAGTATTATGGAACAGATCTATTCTCCAAGAGCCTCCATAGCTGTGGATCATAACATCTGAAGGAGTTGAAAGGCAGCCTTTGCTGACACAGGTGTTGTAGACTGGGAATGAGATAAATTGGAGGCAGAGGGAAGAGGAGAGAGGTCAGTGAACAGCAACTGTCTCTCAGCCTCTTTGTATCACCCTCTCACAAGAAGAGATCCATTCTGCATTGGATCTCCAGCAGCCACTGTCTGGTGGCTCCCGAGTATTCCAACAAGCCAGGATTTCACAAGACCTAGCAACATTTACACTAAAAACTAGAGGTCTTAGAACATTCTATTTCCAAAAGTAAAAGACTTGGAGTTGCAACCAAGAATAAGTTACCCACAGATCTAAAATTATATTATAAAGCATGGTTAGCAAAACCATTTGGTATTGGCTAAGAAATAGACTAGTTGATCTGCAGAATAGATTAGGTTCAAAGGACAAAATAGCCAATAACTTTAATAATCTAGTGTTTGAAAAACCCAAAGATCCCAGCTTTTGAGATAAGAATTCACTGTTTAACAAAAACTGCTGGGAAAATTGGAAATTAGCATGGCAGAAATTAGGCATTGACCCACACTTAACACCGTACACCAAGATAAGGTTAAAATGGGTTCATGACCTAGCATAAAGAATAGGATTATAAATAAATTAGAAGAACATAAGATAGTTTACCTCTCAGACCCGTGGAGGAGGAAGGAATTTATGACCAAAGAAGAACTAGAGATCATTATTGATCACAAAATGGAAAATTTTGATTATATCAAATTAAAAAGCTTTTGTACAAACAAAACTAATGCAGATAAGATTAGAAGGGAAGCAATAAATTGGGAAAATATTTTAACAGTCAAAGGTTCTAATAAAGGCCTCATTTCCAAAATATATAGAGAATTGACTCTAATTTATAAGAAACCAAGTCATTCTCCAATTGATAAATGGTCAAAGGATATGAACAACAATTCTCAAAGAAATTGAAACTATTTCTAGCCGTATGAAAAGATGCTCCAAGTCAATATTAATCAGAGAAATGCAAATTAAGATAACTCTGAGATACCACTACACACCTGTCAGATTGGTTAGAATGACAGGGAAAGATAAGGCAGAATGTTTGAGGGGATGTGGGAAAACTCGGACACTGATACATTGTTGGTGGAATTGTGAATACATCCAGCCATTCTGGAGAGTAATTTTGAACTATGCTCAAAAAGTTATCAAACTGTGCGTGCCCTTTGATCCAGCAGTGTTATTACTGAGCTTATATCCCAAAGAAATCATAAAGAAGGGAAAGGTACCTACATGTACCAAAATGTTTGTGGCAGCCCTCTTTGTAGTGGCTAGAAGCTGGAAAATGAATGGATGCCCATCAATTGGAGAATGACTGAATAAATTGTGGTATATGAATGTTATGGAATATTACTGTTAGGTAAGAAATGACCAGCCGAATGATTTCAGAAAGGCCTGGAGAAACTTACATGAACTGATGCTGAGTGAAATGAGCAGGACCAGGAGATCATTATATACTTCAACAACAATACTATATGATGATCAATTCTGATGGACGTGGCCATCTTCAACAATGAGATGAATCAAATCAGTTCCAATAGAGCAGTAATGAACTGAACCAGCTACACCTAGTGAAAGAACTCTGGGAAATGAGTGTGAACCACTTCATAGAATTCCCAATCCCTTTATTTTTGATTTCCTTCACAGGTTAATTGTACACTATCTGAAAATTTGATTCTTCTTCTACAGCAAAATAACTGTATGCATATGTATACATATATTGTATTTAACATATACTTTAACATATTTAACATGTATTGGTCTACCTGCCATCTGGGGGAGGGAGTGGGGAGAAAGAGGGGAAAAAAATTGGAACAAAATGTTTTGCAATTGTCAATGCTGCAAAATTACCCATGCATATATCTTGGAAATAAAAAGCTATCATAAATTTTTTAAAAAGAATAAGTTACCCAACAAAGCTGAGCTTAATCTGAAGAAAAAAATTAAAAAGAACACTTCAATGAACTAAAAGACTAAAAATCAATTAGAATATTGAAAATAAAAGAGCCAGAAGAAGCATAAGTAAAACATTAAATATTAATTACAAGGCACTCATTTACATCAAATTGTTCACATATATATGGAAATGTTATCTTAAGACTGTCACCATTGTTAGGGTAGTTAGAAAGATTGGGGGGTGAATCATGTATCACAGAGTGTATTTTTAATCAGATATTCACAGGTCAAAAGGAGCATTATCTCATAAAATGGGGTGTGAAAAGAAACACAGATACAGATGAAGTAGATGGAGATGGAGGGCTGGTAATGTTGGAACCTTACTTTCATCAGATTTGTTTGAAAAGGAAAGAACATGTACTTCTGAAGGAATGTGAAAGTCTTCTAAATTTGTAGAGAGGTGAAAGGACTGGGGGACAGGATATGGAGGGCAATTTTAGAATGTGAATTCAGATTTAGGAAGATGAGGGGGAAGAGAAGAAAAGGACCATTAAAGGAGTGGGTAGAATAAAGAATAAAAGGGTAATTGGAGATACTATTGTAACTATTGTAAGGGTAAAATAAAGAGAATTAGAAAGATAAGAGTAAAAATTAGATAGAGGTAAATTCACAAATAATAATAAAACTGTGAATGGGAATGGAATAAACTCATCCAAGAAATGGAAATGAATAGCAGAATGAATTAAAAATCAGAATTTAACAAGATGTTATTTACAAGAAACACATTTAAGAATGGAATACACACAATTAAAGTGAAGAATGGGAGAATTTATTTTGCTTTAGCTAATGCAAGAAAAACAGAAAGAGGTGGCAAACATTGGTGAGACAAAAATAAAGCTGAAATTAGATTTAATTGAAAGAGATTACTAGAATAATTACATTTAGGTAAAAGTTACCATAGACAATGAAGTAATATCAGTATTAAATCTATATACATCAAATACCATATTTACTTTTTTAAAAGAAAAGTTAAGTGATTTACAGATAGAGAGTGTAGTATAATAATACTATTTATTAATATCTTTGCCTCCCAGAAATAGATAAATCTGTTGTCCTATGCCAAGGAAAAAACCAAGGAATAAGTAAAAAAGAAGTGTAAGAAATTGATATAATTTTAAATTAGCTAGATAGAATACACATCTGGAGCACACTGAATGAAAATAGAAAGCAATATACCTTTTCTTAGCAGGAAACAGTACATTTACAAAAACTGATCATATATTAGGATATAAAAATTTTTCAGTCAAAAGCAGAAAAGCAGAAATATGTTATAAGGAACCATAGAAACATTGATTAAAAGCTAATTGACAATTAAAAACATCTTAAATAATGAGTTTTTTTTAAAAAAACAGATCTTAGAAACAACCAATAATTTGATTATAAAGAATGACAATAACACTATAATGGATAGAACATTAGATAAATTCATTTTTTAAAATAAAAAAGAAAACCAAATCACTAGTACAAAAATGAAAAAAGTCAATGTAACAGTAACAAAGATGAAATTATAGGACTTATTATAAAGAATTATTTTACACAGTTATATATCAATACATTTCAAAAATTAAGTGAAAGACAATATGTAAAAAAATACAAATTGTTTAGATTATTAAAAGAGGAAATGTTAATAGCATTCTCTTTTACATCCATCTGGTCATGAATAATGTATGCTTATTTCTGTCTAATAGTAGTCTTCTCTAGAGTAAAGAATAGAGGGGGAGAAAGTAAAAAAAAAAAAAAAGAAATTTACATGAGAACTTCATTAAATGTTAAAAGAAATAGAAAGTTATACAAGATAGAGTTGCATTTTCATCTACAATTATCTCTTTTATGATGTTGTGTTATGAAAATGTTTGTTTTACTTTCCAAACTAAAAATAAAATAAAATAAAATTTTGAAAGAAATGGTCTTTTAGAAATTGAAACCCACAAGATCCAGATAAAAATGACCAATTCTAAATTAATAATCTAATAACCAATACTTATTAAAAAACCTTCTTGTGACAAAGCAAAATGAGGTTCTTCTATACAAATGATCTCACTGTTTAGGTGACAGATTGTCATTGACCTCAAAGATCTTATATTCTTGCTGGAAGAAAAGAAAGAAATACAGGGGGAAATATCATTAAATGTCACACTGTAAATACATACTAAGTAATTATAAAGCAAAGTACTGGGAAAAAAATTCTTAAAAGAAGGAGTATTAGGGAAGTCTCCTTGGAGGATGAGAGAGCATTTAAGTTGGGTTTTGTGAGATAGACAGGCATTTACTAGGTGAACTTCGAAAAAATACATTCTAGGAATAGAAAAGCATTTCTGCAAAGCATCAGTAAGGGGAAAAAGGTAAAAAGAGTCCAGGATGAAGAAAAAGACAATGATACCAAAGTACAAAGTAGCATTATTGCATATTCTGGAATGGTGGGGGAATAGTTCAAGGCGAAACACACATGAAATCACTGCCAGAGGTATTACTCCTAAAATCTGCCTTGTGGTTAAGGTGTTGTGCCTGAATGGCAGAAATCCCAGGTATAAGAGAGTATGGAATGGTCTGACAGAACTTTGACTGTTAGGGAAGGGGAACACTGACCTTGGCACGAGAGCTTAAGGGCTACAACAACAAGAGTTTTTCTAATTAGAGCTGTACAAGCAAAGTTAGCTTATTGATTTCCAGAGGTGGTATGCCTACAATAAAGCTGGGAGGGGTATGATAGGATAAGAGAAAGAGGGATGAGGTGAATTGTAGTGTCCATCTTCTGGTTCTCCTTAGGAAAAGTTGTACAAGTAATGACACTATCAGCAAACATTTGCTAAGCACTTACTATGTGACAGGCGCTTTGCTAAACTCAGGGATAAAAAAATGCAAAAGCACGATCCCTATCCTTAGAAATTCACATTCTAATGAAAGAACTCACATCTCTTTGAAATGGACATCATAAACTGAATGATTACAGTGTTCTTGTAGACCCTCAAGATGGCAAAAATAAAGATTTTGTAAAATAACTTTTTTGTAAAACGATTCAGCCTGATTGGGGCCACTGATGATCTAGCAACAAAATTAAAAATGAAAAACTGGAACGAACCAGGCAAAGAGGAAGCCTTCCCAAAAGCAGCTCCCAGGACACCTATTTGTGACTTTGCTACCACATTCAATCTAACCTCAATGTTCATTTTAAGGTGAGTAAAGAGGCTGGGAGGTGAAAAGAGACACATGGTTTGAGTGACTTAAGACCCTGCACCCCTTTCAGGATGTCCCAGAAAAGCAAATAAATGGAATTAACCAATAAGACTATATCTTTTGATCAAGATCATCAAAATCACTTTGAAATCCCATAGTCAGGAGCAGTTTCAAACATGACAGGATCTAATAAAGATATGAAGACATTGCCTTGATTGGAATCTGAAATAGAAATGTAACTAAACACAATTATTCTTTCTTAATCACCCCCATCCTCTTTCACTTAGAAAATATTAAACATCAAAGAAAGGTAAAAGAGAGATTTAGAACCAAAAAGCTATAGAGAGGCCTAGAGACATAGGGAATCTCTCCCTGGAGGGACCAGCCAGGTGGCTATGAATTCGGCAACATCCCCTACTTACCTGAAACTGACCAGGGAAGCAGGAGCAAGAAGACAAAGGACAAATCTTGAAGAAAGAGGCATTCCATCTCAATATCATCCCATCAGAGACACTGTAGCTATGACTATGGGCAAGTCATTTAACTTCTCTGACTTATTTTCTTCGTTTGAATGAAAAGGGAAATGAATTCAATAAATTCTGAGATTCCTTCAATCCCAGCTAAAAGTCATAGTTTCTATTAGTCGTCACTAAAATAGAATCCTCCTCTTCAGAGACCTGGCTATCTTGATAAGACCACCAAACTGCCCAGGCTCTCCTGAAGCATGCCATCTGCCAAGCTCCAGTGGAAAATGAAAGCAGAAAATTTGCGGACTGTGTACCTTGGGACCTTTGTCCCTCAAACACAGAGTCATTTATTTATCATAAAGGGTCAATCCAAGTTATCTTTCCTCAATAGAAAATCCATGCTGTGTTTTTCCTACTTAGCCAATTTTAGGGATCAATTGATATTTCTTTAGAGGTGCCCTTAGAAGTCCCCCACTTCAATCCTCAGTTATAAAATATTCTACCTGATGTTGTCAAGGCAGTACTTTGTACACTTGAAAGCCCATTAAACAAATTGATTATTGTTGTACCCTTTTTCTACATATAAATTATTCCTGGAGCCTCCATTTTAGGAAGAGACTCACTCTGACTCTCTCAACTTACCTCTCAACTCGGTTTTTGACTTTTCAAATATTGACAACAACCTCAGATATTGCCAAGTCTCCTCGTTTTTGGTGGTTTACCTCTGACCTTAAACATAAGGACAATGTTCTTTTTTGTTTATATTTGTAGCCTCAGTGCTTAGGACAGTGACTGGAACATGGTTATTGCTGATGTTCAGTCATTTTAGTCATATCCAATTCTTTGTGACCCATTTGGGGTTTTCTTGGCAAAGATATGGAGTGGAATGCCATTTTTTCCACTTCATTTTACAGATAAGGAACTGAAGCAAACAGGATCAAGTGACTTGCCCAAGATCACATGGCTAGTAAATGTCTGAGGCTGCTGAAAACATGTCTCCCTTTAGAGACACAACCTGAATGATGAGGTTACATGGCTGTCCAGAATATCTGGTTTGGAAAGGCCACTGTGTCTTCCAAAAGAGCTACTGTCATGGCTTGGAAATCCTCTTTCCTGAAAGTCTTTTCTGACTTGCTGGAAAAAGAAAGTGAAAAAGTTAAAGTATAACCTTACGTGATAATTGAGCCATTTTTAACAGAGTACACACAATTGCATTAACAGATACGGCTAAATGGAAAGCAAGCTGGATATTGGATAGAACATTAGATCCAGAGTCCAGAAGAGGTAAATGTGAATCTGATCTTAGGCACTTACCAGTTGTGTGACCTTGGACAAGTCATTTATTCCCTGTTTGCCTCACTTTCCTCAAATGTAAAAGGAGGATAATAATAATACACAACTCCTGAGGTTGTTGTGAAGATCAAATGAAATAATATTTATAAATGATTGATATTTAGGAATGAAATAATATTTATAATGTGCCAGATAGTAAATATTTAATAATATTTGTTCTCATTCTTTCCCTAGACTGGAATTGTTTTTTGTCAGGAGAAAAATCCACGCTATTCATTCTCTCTTTAGTCAATTTCATATATTGTGGATTTTCAGAATTCTGAAAGCCCATGTTAAACCACATCAGCACCCTGCCCCAACTTTTAGGAGATCTCTATTAACTCTAGGGTGAAAAGTAAAGTCTTCATTCTGATATCTAAAGAACTTAACTGCTCAGCTCCAATGTCTTTGATTGTTACTTTAAATATGATTCACCTCTGTACTCATCATCATGTATTTGTATGTGAGTATATGTGTATATGTACGCATAAACATGTGTCCATATATCTACACACATATATGTGTCTATTTAAATTTAGATGGCAATAGTTATGCATATGTGTGCAAACATATAGATACATTGGTTTTCATTCTATGTGTACATTATATGTATTTTGTGTTTGTGCACATATACACACAATATATAGTACATATATACATTTATATAAAGTGATAGACATATATGTAATGTATATTATATTTTTTCACTGGACCTGAAATTTCATTTGTATAAGGAACTCTGGGGTTTTGAGGGAGAAATGTGTTATACTCACCAGGAGAAACCATTTAATGGAAATTAGAAATACTGCACAAGTATTCAACCCCCCAACAAACAGGTCACTTTCACAGTGATCCTTGGCCCAAATTCTCCACATTGGGGAGTAGGAGGAAATGTGTCCAACCAGAACTTCAAATTCACGAAGCTGTTGTCAGAGTTAAATGACTCTGTCTCTTTTGATGTCCTTCTGTTACACTCCATTGTATGTGATAGTAAGGCATTTTAAAAAGCTCTCATAAAAAAAAAATAATTCATAAGCTAGTCTTCTGCTGCCCCTGCTGAGCCTACATGGAGCATCACTATGTCAATGTGTCCATATATAAGCAGCTCTTGCTTTTTTGCCAGCTCCATTTCAGGAAAAAACATCAAAAGGGACACTCCAGCTGGATCTGGCCTCTCCCTTGACCACCCCATTAATGGGTTTTTCTATAAGACAGACTCATCAAACTCTTCTGAGTAGACAGGACTGGTTGAAGGCCTACCTTTAGTTAACTTCACACAAAGAGAAAGTGCTGTTAAGAGAAAGAAGCAGATGAGGAAGGTAAAACAGGCAGAAAAAGCTACAAAAAAGACATAACCATCAGGGGGATGAAGGAGGCTTTGCATGTTGCTCTGGTTTATGTACAAATCAGAGTTTCAGCCATTCAAAACTGGAGGGTGAAAAGAAATCTAGGATGCTAATATTGACAGATGGAAGATTCTCAGCCTAGGAATCTAGACCAAAGCAAGAAAAAACTTCAAAAGCAAAGAAACCAGAGAAAGAATATTAAACTACAGTATCTGAAAGGATCTTCTTCAGAATGGACCACACTCCTCCTCATTTGTTGATATAGACACAGGCCCTAAAAATAAAATCTTTTGAGATCACTGGAGCATTATTGATTTCATTTTCACATTGAAAAACTTCCCTTTCTAACATCTGTCTTACCATATATAATCAAAAGGTAACTGCAAGTGTTTATTGTCATACAGTTTTCAATAAATGAAAAAATTTGTGACTTCATCATCTTACCATGACTTCATAATACAATGGAAATTATAGGCCTTCTGTGTCTTAGTAAATGGATGAATAAAATATATTCTATAAATACACACATATACATATATATTCAATTTTTAAAAAATACTCTATCTAACTGGATAAGCTTCTGACTGCATATCCAAATTTTGTTGTTACTGGTTTTTAATCATGTCCAAGGCTTTGGTACCACAACTGTCCACGGATTTCTTGGCAAAAATACTAAAATGGTTGCCATTTTTTCTCCAGCTTTATGCAGGCAGGATTTAAGTGACTTGTCCAGAGTCATACACCTAATAGATGTCTGAGATCAGATTTTAATTAAGATGTTCCCAGTTCTAGGTCAAGCATTCAATTCACTGTGCAATCTAATTGCTCTTATCTTCAAACTTAGCTAAATTGAACTTCAGGTTCCAATCCACCACTGGACATATGTTGTACTTCATTGGCTTACTCTTTGAGAACTCAGCTTCTCCTCTAGTCACAACGGCACGTAGATGGCATATGAATAAATAGCATAAAGAGCCAATTCAATTTCTTAAACTTTGTTAATTTTCATTTTTAAAACAATGGTAAAAATATTTTTTAATATATAAATTCAAACCTAGAATGTTTCACCTAAGTTCATATAGAGAAATTGTAAGAGTTGGGGTTAGCCTATCTGAAATACAGATATTGTTGATTCTTCTCCACTGGAAGAAGCCATTTCTCAGTAGCAAGTATACATTTCCATAGGGCACCAGTGAAAAAAGCATATAATCAATCTCAATATTTAAAGGCCCCTTGTGAACTTGGAATGAATTATTTTTATCTAACCCAAAGCCAATTATTAGATTAGAGAATGTCAAAAATTTAAATCTAGAAGTGGCCCCAGAGGCCATTTAGTCCAAATCTCTCAATTACAGATGAATAAAGCAAGTCCCAGGCTTTTAGTCTCTCTGTCTCAATTTTCTCATTTATCTAATAAACATAATGACATTTACTGAAAATTAAAAGCTGCCTGGTAGTTGAGTTGTTATGAAGGTCTAATGAGGAAAGTTTTAATTCAAGAATTTTGAAAAATTAAAAACTTGGTCTAAATACAAAAGAGAAGAAGGAGAAATAAGGAAAATGAGAAAGTAGTGAAGGAAGAGAAGGAAGAAGACAAAAAAAGGAAAACGAGAAGAATCCTAGCCATAGAAAAATGAGCTAATCATTGGCTGTCAAGACAACATTAAGAGAACATACAAAAAGTACTATTCAGCACAAAACATACGTTTGACAAAATCACAGTCAATCAGTATATAAGCATTTACTAAGTACTCACTATGTAAAATATTGTACTAAGTGTTGAGTAAGAAAGCTCAAAAAATAAATCTGTCTCTATCTTAAATTTCCATTGGTGGAGAAACTATATAAATAACCATGTACATACAAGATATTATATAGAGTAGATGGACGACGGCACTGGGAACAGGGAAGCATTCACAATGGGTCACTCAGACAAATGATAAGGAGATGAAGAAAGAAAAGAAGAAAATTCCATATATATATATATATAGTCTTTGGATAGAATGATGATTGATGATGACTGAGAAGGAGTGATCAGATGGATAGGAGATTGGAAGGGATGATGTCATGAAATGCCATCAAGAACACAGCATCCAGAAGGATGCAACAATTAACCATAGCAAAGATTGCAGAGAGGACAAGGAGGATGAGGATGGAGAAAAGGCCACCAGAATAAATGGCTAAGAGATTGGTTACAAGGTTAGAATGCAGATCATAAAGTGTAAAGCAGAGGGAAGGGGGAGAAGTGGAGAAAATGAGCATGTAGTCTTTGCTAAGGAGAAAAGAGAAAATACTCTTACCTGAAAGTATGGTAGAGCCACATTAAAGTTTTTTAAGGATGATGGAGACATGAATGTGCTTCTGGTCAGTAAGGAAGGAGCGAGGAGTCATTATATCCATTGCTAGGATTCTTCTCATTTTCCTTTTCTTTCTCCCTTCTCTTCCTTCACTGATTTCTCTTTTTTTTCTTATTTCTCCTTCTTTTCTTCTTTTTGTTTTTATATCATAATTTTAACCTTTCAAAATTCTTGAACTAAACCATTTCTCTTTAGACCTTCATAACAACTCAACTACCAGGCACCTTTTAATTTTCAATAAATATCAAATAATACTGAAGATTAGATCTAAGCACTCTGGTTTCTCATATAAAACCTTCTGCAGCTCCTCTTTCCAGGCTTATGTTATATAATCCCCATTAGTGGCAGCAGTAGAAAGAGTCAAAAAGAGAGAAAGAGAGGCTCAGATCAGCTGGAGTGGGGATCAACATCAGTAGTGAGAAACAAAGCAGAGAAGGAACAAATTGAGCAGAGAGGAGAATTTAATGGGGACCAGGACCAGGAAAAGGAGTATAGTGAATGATAAGAAGACAAAGGATGCTAAGAAATATCAAAGGAAAAAATGCTCTGTCACAGAGGTCTTTTGACCACATATGTGTGTGCATGCATATATATGTAGTACATATATATACACATATGTGTATCATACATGTATCTCTGCTTCCCACTAACTATAAGCACTTATCATAGTCATAGAGTGAGCATTGTCAACTGAGTGAAATCCATATTGAGAAAGATAAATTGTATGAGACAAAACAAAATGGAGGAAATGAGTATGTGCCCCTGATTTAAAATCATTTCTAGATTTTTGCAAATATACATAATGTGGCTGTGAAAAATTTTGAAGACATTCTGTTTTTATTTTGACAATACCATCAGGCTATATTGCTAACAATGGAATTAGTGATCAAAATCTAGGATTAGTTTTGTGAACTTTATTGTACACTCTCAGATAATTCTAGAAAGCTTCTACATATTTGCTGATATAATTGAACAGATTGATGATATGGATGGTGAAGATTTCATTTGAACTGGATACCAACTGAAAAATGTAACTGCGTATGTGTAAATGTATTAGTTACTCAAAACTCTGGGTGCCAGCAGTGCTAGCTCACTGTGGTAACTAGCCAATATTTCCCATAAAAATATTTATTTTTATGCTTCTGCCTGGAAAACAATAGGGGGTTCTTTTAATCCAAGGGCTAGTATCTAATGGATAGCTGTTTTTAAGACCATTGTTAAAAAGCTAGAAAACAAATAAAGCTGTTATAGAAAAGGTACACTAGGAATTCCCACTGTTGAAACAAACAGATTAGGAGGATGCTGTTGGTGATTATCCTTCATTTACAAAGAGGAACTATGATATATGACATTTTGACTTGAGAGTGATTGGATTTAACTGAGGCAGAGTTGCACAAACTCATCATCCTTATTCTCTCTTCCAGAATAACTGAAGTCTAATGGCAAGACAAAAGTCAAGATGATTGATGATGGCCCCGGGATACAGCAGATGACCTTGGGACCTTTGATTTCTAACCAAGCTCTCAGTGCTCCACAGAGTCGCTTTAGCTGCCTTCATGGCTGTTGAACAAATTGTTCTCTTCTACCCATTCCACTGAAAGTCATCTTTATATTGTTGGGGTAGACTTCTCTCTAAGTCACCAAGAAGTTTGAGTCTCATCAGTAAGCTGCAACCTGGTTTAGCCCATCTTTCAAGAAGTTGTTACCTTGCTGTGAATGCTACAGCTTCTTGGAAACATGGGTGAGAGTTGGGTGACAGGTGGGTACTACAGTAGTCCTGGAAAGGCCTTGTACCAAATGGAGGAGAGAAGATGTGCATATGAAGGGAGAAGGACACATGGGAGAATTCTCAGCCTGTGCTGAGGAGAAGCTCCTAAAGATTTAATGTCTTCCAGCAAAGATGAAAGGCAAACACATTTGTACTGAGGGCTGTGGATAAGATGACTTCTCCTCAGGAGCCCATATATGCTTACTCAGAACAATTTCCAGGCTCTCTTTTGGCTTTAGGAAGTTTGTTTGAGAATCCCCTGCCTTTGGGGGATGATAATAGGGACAATGTTTTCCTATGGAAAGAGGTCAGAAGGGTAGATGCATGGCTATAGGGCCTCCCTAAAGGTATCCTGGAAGGTTCAAATATGGGAATCATCAGTCACATTGTAGAAAGAGATGCAGCCAGCTTCATAGTCCAGGACTATGTCCCCACTACCTTGGGAGTCACTCCCAAGTGGAGAGGGGTTAGAGAGCTAGAGAGAGCCCAGTACTCATTCCCTTTCTTCAGAGAGATAGTCCAGAACCCAGTTCCTGGTGTGATTGGGCACACCTCTTTTCTGATGACTGAGTCCTTATAGAGTCCCATGATTCACTTCATCTTATCTTCTAGCTGCACCTCCCAGTAGCATCATCCTGAAGTGAATCGCTGCTTTCCCAACACAGGGTACAAGGTCTTGAGCCCCTAATGCCCTTTTTTTGAGAGGAAGAACTAAAACCTTTTTCCATCCATTCGAGGAATAAGTTAAGAGTGAGCTCTGTTCTCATTCAAAGAGACATACCCTGCAAAGAAAAATACACATTCAATCCCAGCATTCGAAACAAGAGTCTTCAGCTATGCTCTCTCCCTTCAACTGGACCTCCCAGTGATATCCTTTATTTAATGATCCTTCATCTCTTGATGATTCCCTAGAACATATTTCCCAGCTGCTATTCCAAATCACCTCCAAGTTCAAGGCCCCAAACTCTCCTCCAGAGACAAACATGTACACAGTGAATAAATGCCTTCCCACTAATTTTGTTGAAAAATGCAAGATCATCTGGCCAAACATCTTTCATCTTCCCTATTTTCTTCAATATGTTTTTGTATTTTCATGTGCCCTGTCTCCATTTTCCCTGTTTTCTATTGGAATCCTAGTGTTAACTCAACTAGAAACAAGGTGATAACTCAAGGGCGATGTTAGAATCCTAGTGTTAACTCAATGTAATTGATACAATGTTTGTGTTCACACCTTTACTCATTGGAGTTCACATCTTTGGGAGATTTCGAGGTTTAGTATGAGATATCCAAATTCACACCTCCCTTGAAGCTCTTAGGGCCAGAGAGCACTCTGAGAGAAAACCCATAATCCCATTCTCTCAGAAGAGTCATATATAAGCCCATTTGAGAGAACTCAGCCGAATTACACGGGGTTTAGAGGCTGAAGAAAGCAGAGGCAGAAGCAAAGGACAAAGCTGCAAGAGCTGCAAGAGAGATCCGTTCCATTTTCCACTTGGCTGGCTAGGCTTAAGGACTAACCTTTGGACTTGAAAACATTCGGAGGGAACTCTTGGAACCAAGCAGAGAGATAGGCCTCTAAGCTAACTGGGCTATATTGGAGACAATAAAAGATCTGAATTTTTATCACCTGGCTGTATTTTGAGGTGATTATTACTCTTACCTGAAACTAAAGTTGCCTCCAGAAAACCTCCCCGAGAAACCTGCCTTCTCCCAGGGAGAAAAACCCAACAGTTTTCCTTCTTTACATTTACTGCCCCCATTACCATCAAACACACACATATACAAGCAAATAAAAATAACTTGCTTTAAGGTACAAATAGCATGTCATTTTACCTACACAACAAAACTGGAAGGTTGTTGCTATATTGTTTCCATTTGCAACTGAGGAAACTGAGGCAAACTAGTTAATTGACTTGCCTCTGATAACACAGTCATTATTTGAAACCAATTTTGAACTCAGTCTTGCTGAGTCCAGTGTGTCCCTGAGCTGCTGAATCTATTTTGTTTCTATTATAGTATAGTTACACTTCCTTAAAACCATGCCTCCATATACTTTCTAGGTTAGAGTTCCTTTTACTGTATTAGGAAGGAAAAATTAGAAAGGTAAGAGAAATACAATAAGGGAAAAGGGATGTCAAATAGTAGTATATTGTTACAGAGTCCAAGAGAAGAGAGTTTCAAGAAAGAGGAATATAAAATACACTCAAACAAAATAATTAAATTCTTTGAAAGCCTTAAAATTCTATATAAATATAAACTATTTTTCACAGTAGCACAAAATCTCAGTTAGAAGAACCTGAGGCCTTTCAGCCCAATGTGCAACTGAAAAAGAACTAGTTTAAATAAGAATGTTCAGTTAAGTTGTTAGTCAGTCCATTAAGAAACATGAATTAAATGTTTACTTTGAGTCAAACTATACTAACTACTAGATTAAATCAAGTTATAACCATTTCTTAATCACCTACTACAAACAAGTTACTATGCAAAACACCGAGGATACAAAAACAGAGAATGAAACAAAGATCTCAATTTAGGGATTAGTAGGACATAGATTTTAGTTAGAAGGGACCTGGGAAGCCAATTTATTCCACAGCCCACACACACACACACACACACACTTTTTACAGATGAGACAACCAAGGCCTAAAGAGTTTGAATGCCTTTAACAAAAGCTGGTTAAATGACACTCCACCCTCCACCACTGTGTCTTCAGACCATCCTTTTGCCTTATAGCGATCTCTAATTGTCAAGTTTTTCATTACCTCTTACTTGTTACATTCATTTTTCTTCCATCTGCTTTCTGTGTCCAAGCAGAATAACTATGATCCCTATTTCACATGGCAGCTTTTCAAATAGTTGAACAACTTAAATATATTCATTTATATTAAAAAATACAGCTAGGATTTTATATAGTACCTGCTATTTGCAATCCTCATATATATACATATATATGTATGTATATAGATATATAGATATATATATATAGTATGCTTTATAATTATTATCTCATTTCATCTTCACAACAACCTTAAAAGGCAGAGAGAATGCTTCAATCTGTATTCTGACACAACCATTTCCTTCTCTGGGTAGAAATAGGATTTTTAATCATAAACCTTTCAGAATAGTCATGGATGATTGTACTACTGAGAACAGCAAAATCATTTACTGTTGGTCATCCCAGAACATTGTTATTACTTTGTACAAAGTACATTTCATTTTGCGCAAGTTGATGGAGGATTTTCCAGAATTTTTTTTTGAGAACATCCTGCTCATCATTTTCTATAAGACAATACTATTCTATCACAATTACATACTGCAGGATATTGAGTCATTTCCCAATTCATGGGCATCCTCTCAATTTTCAATTTTTCAAAATTAATTTCTATTGTGCTAGCTATCAATATAATTATGTCTATATTTTCCCTAAATTTGAAATATCCTTGAATTTCTGGAATAAATTCAACTTGATAAATAAAGATGATTTGTGAATACACAGCTATGACCTCTTTGATCATGGTTTTAATCAGTATTCTTAAAATAAGGTTCACTTCTGATATTGGTCTACTTTTTCATTGCCTAATTTATGTCAACTGATTTGTGCATCAGAACAATAAATGTGTTATAGAAGGAGCTTCATGAGATGTCTTCTCTCTCTGTGTGTATATATATGTTTAGTTTATATAACCTAGGACCTACAATCATTTGTTTTTACACTGTTTAATAGAATTCAGCTTGAAATGCATCTCAGTTCTTCCTGATTGCAAAAGAGGAAGATAGATATCATTCCCTCCTATCCACCAATTTCTAACCTGGCCTCTTCAAGGTGTAAGGGGAGGAAGAGAGATTTCCTTCCATTTTCTTCTGGTCTCATTCTTGTACCTCTTCATGATGTGAAAAAGAGGAAGGTTTGATTCCTCTTTGTTTCTTTTGCATATTTCCTGGATTGGCCCAGTTCTGCTTGCCATTCCACTCTCTTCTCCCCAATGTTCTTCAGGCCCAGATTGGATAGTATGCAAGAGTTATTTTTTTTCTCTTTTTCATCTAATTCTCTCCTTAGTCCCTTCCCCTAAGTTGACAAATGACCAAGAAGATTCTACTCTGAAGGCAAGCCCCTAAGAATACTGATAACACCCCAAAATCCATTTATCAATAATTAATAAGCACACACCCAGTTGTAACCTCCTCTTCTTAATGATTCTGAACCACAGCCTCTAATTATTCAAATTATTCCCATCCCTTTTAACCCAACTCCCACAATGTTCCATTCAGAGATATCCATCCCTTCTACTGTGCTCTCTGAAATGCAATCTCCATTGATAACACACATTTTCTCTTTAAAACTTTTCTTTTCGCATTTCTTTCATATTTTGTCTCCCACTGAAAATAGGCTCCTTCCTTATTTCATTCTTCTTGGTCTCCCTTTCCAGCACCAGCTATATTTTTACTCATTTGTCCCACTCACTGTTTAAAATGAGGCAGTTAGGATGTCCAGACTATCCTCTATGACCATCTATCTATCAGTAACTTCTCTCTTTATGTTTCACTTAATCTAGATCTACAACTCAATCAAATTCTGGTAGCTTTTATTTATTGATCCCCAGGACATCCCCCCATTTTTGCAAAGAGTTCAGTCACTGGCTCACCTTCTTTCATTTCTCTCCAACTCCCAGCCTCATGATATAGGACTTCAGGAAACATCATTAATACTCCCTCAAATAGCAAAGGAATATTTTCCCAGTTCTTTAACATTTTTATTTCATAGGACCTGCTTCTTCATCACACCTCAGCTACACAAAGATGGCCATACCCTGCATCTTGTTGTCACGCATAAATTCACCACTTCTCTATTTATAAATTCGGAAATTCCCTTATATTCCACTTTTCCCTCTGCCACAAAACCCCAAACCTCACTGTGACTTTCTGTCCTTCTACTTCTCAGGTTTTTTTTCCCCTCAAACTATTGCCCCTGCATTGAAAAATTATCTTCTTCATCTTGATCCACTGATGAATTAGTTTAATTCTACACAATACTTTTCTTTTCATTTCTCCTTTGTATACTTATTCTACCAAGGATCTTGCCTTATCTAACCTCAGCAGTTGATAATTACTCTCACCCACAGCCTTTGTTTCAGATGGCTGAAAAAACTGGAGAAAAACCACATAATTGTTTGTCTAACTCAGAGGTGGAAGACTTGGATTATTATTATCCTTGGTCCAACTCAAATTCTTGTGATCTTTAATACGTCACTTCTGTCTAGATCTCTGTCGTAACTCTATCTCAACTCCATTTCTTAACTTTCTAACCTGGGATAAGTAATTTAATCTCTCTATACCTGTTTTTTGTCACGAATTGAGTGGTTTGAACTAAAAGGCCTCTCAGGTTCCTAATAATTTTCAATTTATAATTCTTTAATAAGCCTAATTCTACTGGATACCTTGCTTTCCAGTGATTTCCCAATCACTGATTTTTTTTTTCCTAAGTATAAATGTCTATTAAATTATTGCCACACAGAGCTTTGGCACAGGTAAAATGAGAGGATTAGGCTATGTTCCTAGTCTCTTGAAACTCTAAATCTATAATCCTTTGAACCTTCGTTTTCCATGTTGCCTAGGAATTATTTGTTCTCTAAATATTTAATGAAATTCAATTAAATCAATTCAGACTAAAAGATTTTTCTTCCAGAATTTCTTAAGTTTGGTTTCTCTTTCAGATATCTAACTGTTTAGACCCTATATTTTTTGTGTTGCTAATTTTTGTATTTTGTCTTGTTCTACATATTCACTTTATTTTCAGTTTTAGCTATTTGCTGTATTTATTAGTGAAATGATTTTTTCAATATTATCTCTTCTTTAATATTTTCAAAATGTCTACTTCTGGGTTCGCCTTTGTGTTTCTTGTTTTGTTGGTTTTCTAGGGGATTGAGTTTATGTTCTCCTCCTGATATGTCTTCAAAGTTATGACACTTTCTATTGGAATCATTACAAACTGTTAAGTCATTAGAGTTGATAGAGACAATAATTATCTAATTTAGCATGATTCAGTATCCTTGATCTGCTCTTACAAGAAGATGTGTTGGGCCAGAACCAGAAACAAGGTACTAAGTAGAACTAATTGATACAATGTTTGTGTTCACACCTTTACTCATTGGAGTTCACAGGTTTGGGAGATTTCAGGGTTTAGAATGAGATATCTGGATTCACATCTCCCTTGAAGCTCTTAGGGCCAGAGAGCACTCTGGGAGAAAACCCATAATCCCATTCTCTCAGAAGACATCATATATAAACCCAGCCAAGAGAGTTCAGCTGAATTAGATTGGAGAGCAGCACGCTGGGACAGACACAGGGCACTCTGGGAGATTGAGAGCCAGAAGCCCTCTCTCCAAGGCAAGAGAGATTCATTCCATTTTCCACTTGGCTGGCTGGAGGCTGGAGAAAGCAGAAGCAGAAGCAAAGTACAAAGCTGCAAGAGCTTTTAGAATCAAGCAGAGAGATAGGCCTCAACTAACCGGGCTATTTTGGAAGGAGAAAATAAATGTTTGCATTGTTACCACTTGACTGCATTTTGGATGATTATTACTTTCAACTGCAACTAAGGCTGCCTGCAGAAAACCTCTCCGAGAAACCTGCTCTCACCCAGAGAGAACCATCATATTATATTATTGTAAAAGAAGAAAATCATCACAACTTTTTTAAAACTACATCCCAATGGTGTTGATAGGCTGATTCTCTATTACCAGTTTCTTCTTTCTATGATAAAATATAAAGACATTTTGGGAGCATTTAGAATTCTTCATATTCTTCCATCCCCTCATCTCTCTATGATACCCTTGTAATTACTTCTATGCTGTATCTTAAGCATGACCCTCTATCTTTAGGACAGTGCCTGCCATATGGTAAGCTCTTAATAAATTCTTGTTGACTCACTGTCTGACTAACCCATTCAGTTTTTAAGATGACAATATTTTGACTCTTTCAGGAGTTTCTTTTTTGTAAAATCAAAAACACAAAGAGATGAGAATTTTTCTAAAGCATGCAGTCTTCCCATTTTTATTGTCGTGGGTAAATGATACAGTGAAAAAGAGAGAAAGAGATAAAAAGGGAGACAGAGAGACAGAAAGGCAGAATGATTGAGAGTGTGAGAGGGACAGACAGAGTGACAGAGAGAAAAAAAGAGTGGGGGAGGGGTAGAAAGAGAGGGAGAGAGGAGAGATGTAAGGAGGAAAGGGAGAGAGAGAGAGACAGAGAGAGAATATGTTCCTCTAGATGACTCATCACAGGGGATGCCTCATTTCATAGTTCTGTTCTAAAGAGACTTGATTCATTTTGATATTGAGGAATAAAGCATTGACCTAGCATTCAAAAGGCAGAGATTGGATGAATGTTCTCATAATCATGTTTTCTTTCTCCTTTAGATAGTATTTTTCTCACTTTTTCCTTTTGTAATGTGATAGAGTTGTAGTACATAATCTCTAAGTTTCCTTATCATCTAACATTGTTTGACTCTATCCCAGGTCTCATATTCATACTCTTTAGGATTTTACACAGTGATAACCACTTTGAACCTCTACTTTGTCATCTTCAAAATGAAGCCATAGAACTGCATGGCCTCTTTGGATTTTCCATTTTTACAGGGAAATCTAGGCTGCCAAGTTGAACTCTCTACAAATATGAGGTCCTGAATTTGTCCATTGATTTCAGGTCTCTGATCACCTCAGTTGCCAGCATCCCTTACTGGTATGTTATATCACCATGTACAAATATTTGGATAATGAAAAAGAAAATATTACTCACCAGGTTCTTCTTTATCCACAGTTCCAAAGGAGGAGAGAGGGAGAGGGAGACAAGGAGAGAGAGAAAGAGAGAGAGAATGAGAAAGTGGAAGAGAGAGAGATTATGAATTTATTTCTCTGGATTACTCATTTCCAAAAAAGGAGATGCCTGATTTCATACTTCTGTACAAAAGATTCTTAATTCTTATTGATGTTGAGGAATAAAGCACTGACCTGGCATTCAAAAGCCATAGATCGATTGGGTGAATGTTCTCTTAATCATTTTTTCTCTTACCTTTAGATAGTATTTTTCTCACTTTTTCCTTTTGTAATGTGATAGAGTTGTAGTACATAATCTCTAAGTTTCCTTATTATCTAACAGTGTTTGATTCTATCCCAGGTCTCACATTCATACTCTTTGGGATTTTACACAGTGATAACCACTTTGAACCTCTGCTTTGTCATCTTTAAAATGAAGCCATAGAACTGCATGGCCTCTTTGGATTTTCCATTTTTACAGGGAAATCTAGGCTGCCAAGTTGAACTCTCTACAAATCTGAGGTCCTTAATTTGTCCACTGATTCCAGGTCTCTGATCACCTCAGTTGCCAGCATCCCTTACTGGTATGTTATATCACCATATGCAAATATTTGGATAATGAAAAAGAAAATATTACTCACCAGGTTCTTCTTTATCCAAAGTTGCAAAGGAGGAGAGAGAGAGAGAGGGAGACAAGGAGAAAGAGAAAGAGAGAGAGAAAATGAGAAAGCGGAAGAGAAAGAAATTATGAATTTATTTCTCTGGATTACTCATTTCCAAAAAAGGAGATGCCTGATTTCATACTTCTGTACTAAAGATTCTTAATTCTTATTGATGTTGAGGAATAAAGCACTGACCTAGCATTCAAAAGCCATAGATCAATTGAGTGAATGTTCTCTTAATCATTTTTTCTCATGTTTAGATAGTATTTTTCTCACTTTTTCCTTTTGTAATGTGATAGCCTTGTAATGAATAGTCTGTAAAATTCCTTATCATCTAAAAATGTTTGACTCTATCCCAGTTCTTACATTCATACTCTTTGGGATCTTTACACAATGATAACCACTCTCTGCCTCTACTATCTCATAGTCAAATGAAGTCACAGAACTGCATGGCCTCTTTGGACAAAATAATCCAATTATTTTACCAATTTCCACAAGATACCTCAATTAGTAATGCTCCAATTTACTGACATTTTTCAAAATATCCATTTTTTCTCCATGAATCAATGTTTTAGCTCAACAAATATAGGAAACTTTATGTCAACTTGAGCTCTCTACAAATATGAGGTCCCGGATTTGGCCATTGATTCCAGGTCGCTGATCAACTCAGTTGCCAGCATCATCTACTGGTATGCTATATCACCATATACAAATATTTGGATAATGAAAAAGAAAATATTACTCACCAAGTTCTTCTTTAACTACATCTGCAAAGGAAGGGAGGGAGGGATGGAGAAAGGGAGAAGGAGAGAGAGGGAGAAAAAGAGAGAGAGAGAGAGATTGAATGCTTCAATTTATATTCTGACACAATCAGTTCCTTCTCTCTGTATAAATAGAATTTTTTATCATAAGCCCTTCAGAATAATTATAGACGATTATACTACTGAGAATAGCTATTAATTTGTATGCAGTACAATTCATTTTGCTTGAGTTTATGGAGGATTTTCTGTATGTTTTTTTGAGAGCATCCTGTTCATCATTTGCCATAGACAATAATATTCTATCGCAAATACATACATTGTTTGCAGATTATTGAGTCATTTTCCAATTGATGGGCATCCTCTCAATTTCCAATTTTACATACTTAACTTCTACTGTGCTTGCTATTAATATAATTATGTCTCTATTTTCCCTAAATTTGAAATATCCTTGAATTTCTGGCATAAATCCAACTTGATAAATAAACATGATTTTTTGAGTACACAGCTATGGCCTCTTGGATCATGTTTTAATCAGTATCCTTATAGGAATGTTCACTTCTGATATAGGTCTACTTTTTTCTTTTCCTAATTTATATCTACTGATTTGTGCATCAGAACAATAAATGAGTCATAGAAGAAGCTTCATAAGATGCTCTCTCTCTCTGTGTATGTGTGTGTGTGTGTGTGTGTGTGTGTGTGTGTATATATATATATATATATATATATATATATATATATATATTATATATATATATATATATATATAGCATTTAATAGAAGTCAGCTTGAAATTCATCTCAACTCTTCCTGATTGCAAAAGAGGAAGAGAGATACCATTCCCTCCTATCCCTAGACTACTAACCTGGCCTCTTCATGGTGTCAGGGAAGGGAGAGAGATTTATTTTCATTTTCTTCTGGCCTTGTTCTTGTACATCTTCAAGGAAGCAAAGAGAGGAACGTTTGACTCCTCTTTTTTCCTTTTGCATATTTCCTGTATTGGGCCACTTTTGCACGTCATTCCTCTCTGTTCTGTCCAATGTTCCACTGTCCCGGTCTGGATAGCATGCAAGAGAAAAAATAAATTTCCATCTGATTCTCTCCTTAGTCCCTTCCCCTAATTTGACAAATGACCCAGAAGATTCTACTCTGAAGGCAAGCCTCTAAGCATACTGATAACCCCCCAGAATTCATTTATCAATGAATAATAAGCATACAGCCAGTTGCAAGCTCCTCTTCTTAATGATTCTGAAAAACAGCCTCTAATTATTCAAATTATTCCCATCACTTTTAACCCAACTCCCACAATGTTCCATTCTAGAGCTACCCATCCCTTCTACTTTGCTCTCTGGAATGCACTCTCCATTGATAACAGATATGTTTTCATCTTTAAAATTTTTCCTTTCCCACTCTTTTCATATTTTGTTACCCACTGAAAGTAGACTCCTTCCTTATTCCATTCTTCTTGGTCTCCCTTTCCAGCACTAGTTATATTTGTACTCATTTGTCTCACTTAATGTTTAAAATGAGGCCGTTAGAATGTCCAGACTATCCTCTATGACCATCTATCAGTAACTTCTCCCTTTTCAGTTCACTTAATCCAGACCTAGAAATCAATCAAGTTCTGGTAGCTTTTATTTATTGATCCCCAGGACATCCCCTGAGTTTTTGCAAAGAGTTTAGTGACTGGCTCACCTTCTTTCTTTTCTTCCCAACTCCTAGCCTCATGATATAGGACTTCAAAAAACATATTGATACTCCCCAAATATCAAAGGAATATTTACCCTAATCTCCCAGTTCTTCGCCATTTTTATTTCATAGGACCGGCTTCCTCACCATACCTCAGCTACACAAAGATGGCCATACCTTCATTTTGTTGTCACCCCTAAATTCACCACTTCTATATTTATAAACACTAAAATAACCTTTATATTCCACCTCTCCCTCTGCCACAAAACCCTAAACCTCATTGTTCATTCTCACTCTGACCTTCTATCCCTCTACTTCTCAGGGTATTTTTCTCAAACTATTACCCTGAATTGAAAAATTCTCTTCCTTTCTTCATTTTGATCCATTGATGAATTAGTTGAACTCGACACAATCTTTTTTTCCCTCATTTGTCTTTTTATACTTATTCTATTAAGGATCTTGCCCTATCTTACCTCAGCAGTTCATACCTACCCACCCACAGCCTTTGCTTCAGATAGCTAAAAAAGAAAAAAACTGGAGAAAAACCATATGATTGTGTGTCTAACACAGAGGTAGAAGACCTGGATTATTATTATACTTGGTTCACCTCAAATTCTTGTGATCTTTGGTATGTCACTTCTGCTGTCTAGATCTGTGTCATAACATAAGAGGGTATTGAATGATATACTACTAACCAATTAAGAATCTGTCTCAACTACATTTCTTCACAACTTTCTGACCTGGGATAAGTAATTTGATTGCTCTATACCTCTGCTTTTTTAACATGAATTGAGTGGTTTGAAGTAAAAGCCCCATAAGGTTCCTAATAATTTTCAATTTATCATTCTTTAATAAGGCTAATTCTAGTGCATACCTTCCTTTCCAGTGATTTCCCAATCACTGATTTTTTTTTCCTTTAAGTATAAATATCTTCTAAATTATTGCCACACTGGGCTTTGGCACAGGTAAAATGAGAGGATGAAGCTATATCCCTAGGCTCTTGAAGCTATAAATCTATAATCCTTTGCACCTTATTTTTCCATGTTGCCTAGGAATTATTTGTTCTCTAAATATTTAATAAAATTCAATTAAATCAATGCAGACTAAAAGTAATTTCTTCAAGAATTTCTTCAGATAGGCTTCTCTTGCAGATATCTAGCTATTTAGAGCCTATATTTTTGTTTTGCTAATGTTTGTATTTTGTATTGTTCTACATATTCATGCACTTTATTGCCATTTTTAGCTTTAGTCATTTGTTGTATTAGTGGAATGATTTTTTGATCTTATCTCTTCTTTCATATTTTCAAAATGTCTACTTCTGGGCTCGGCTCCATATCTCTTGTTTTGTTGGTTGTCTAGAGATTTAAGTTCATGTTCTCCTCCTGATATGTGTTCAGAGTTATGATAATTTCAATTAAGAACTTTTAAAACTACATCCCAATGGTGTTGATAGGCTGATTCTCTATTACCATTTTCTTCTTTCTACGATAAAATATAAAGATATTTTGGGGGAATTTAGAGTCCTTCATAACCTGCCATCCTCTCATCTCTCTATGATACACTTATAATTACTTATATGCTGTATCTTAAGCATGACCCTCTATCTTTATATCCCCAGAATTTAGCACAGTGCCTGCCATATGGTAAACTCTTAATAAATCCTTGTTGACTCGCTGTCTGACTAACCCATTCAATTTTTAAGATGACAATATTTTGACTCTTTCAGGAGCTTCTTTTTTCTAAAATCAACAACACAAAGAAATAAGAATTTTTCCAAAGCAAACAGTCTCCCCGTTTTTGTTTGTATAGTGATGGTGAAAATATTTGACTTACCACACCTGTCATTATTAATATCTGGGGAGAAAGGGGAAAAGAAGACAGTCAATAACTGATTTCATCACTATGGGTTAGTTTTCTCATAAATAAAACTATGGACTGATCAGTCACTAAGGACACTTCCAACATTAAATCTATAAAACTAAGATTATACTGACTAGCCCTAGATGTTTTATGACTCAATGCTTCCCAGTCACTGATTCTTTTCAAAATTTTCATTATTATGTCAATTAATCAGTGAAAAACCCTATTAAAGAAAACAAATACTTCAGAGGGGAAGGAAAATGGACAAAATTGCTCCTTTTGAAAAGTTGCGGTTAGGTGGTTGCATAGATGGGAAAGTCATTCTGAACTCGTCATTTTCCGAAACTTTCTACTGCTACATAATATTTCCGTAGGCATATAACTAGATAATGATGAAGAGGTTATGACTCACCAGTTGCATCTTTGTTCACCACTGAAAAGTAGAAGAAAGAGAGATGAAGACAGAGAGAATCACAGATATTGAGAATTAGTAGAGGGAAAATTAGCTCCTCGATATTACCCATTTGCTACTCTTACTTTGCCACATTTCGTGCGCCTATTTACCTAAATATTTAGGTTTCTTGATTTTGAAGAAGGCACACTGAATTATGTGCTAAGCAACATAGACCAGGGAATGCTTCTCAAATATATAAGCTTACAATCTTGGTAATGACAGTTTCCGCCCTCCCTCCTTTTTATTCATTTGCAAAGTACAAGGGATCTACCCATGTAAACTCTGAGATGCTTTCTAGAAAACCATATTTGATTTGATCTCAGATCTTATACTGAAGAGCTCTGCTCCCTTTTAGAAATGATAACACAACAATCTATTTTCTCATTCATAATGGTAAGGACTGACTACCCACTAAGGTCATATCCAAATTGAAACATATAAAACTAAAATTATACCAGCTTTCCCTCATGTCCCAGTGCTTCCCCTTCAATTACTTTTTTTCAGAATATCAATTATTTTGTCCATTAAGAAAAAGTACTCTTTCGCAAAACAAAACACATCAGAGGAAAATCAAAACACACAAGTTATCGCCTCTATAAAGGTATGATTAAGAAACAGTGTTTTGGCAAATATATATCAATATAATGGATATATTGACTTGTGGGCCATGTTCATTAGCATATTTTACTGTATACTGCTCTACTCCAAAGTATTGCCATAGGGAGATATTTCAATAATGAAGAAGATATTTCAAGACCAGTTGCATCTTTTCTCCTTCTTGAGGGGTGGGGGAAAGAGACAGGGAAAAGAAAGAGAAAAACACATTGACAGAGTGAGATAAAATTAGCTTCACTGGAATGTCCATTTGGTCCAATTCAAGTATCTTTTCTAATGAGTCTATTATCCAAAATATTGATGCTTCTTGATCTTGAGGAAAATTCTGAATTATGAGTTAAAAACAGAACATTGGGATATTTTCAAATTATTTCATTTTAAGATCTTGGAAGAGACATTTTCTCTCTACATTGAAGTTATGGCCACATAGATCACTTCATTTTCCTTTAATTTTCCCTGTTATATAGTATCACCAAGTACAAATATTTGAAAATGTTTAAGTAGTTATTACTCACTAGGTGCATCTTAGCTCACACCTGACTTGTGAGTGAATGATATAGTGAAAAAGAGAGAAAGAAATTAAAAGAGAGACAGACAGACACACTAACAGACACAGAGTGACAGATGGACAGATAGATTGGCAAAGAGAAAGAGTGGGGGAGGCATAGAAAAAGAGAGAGGAAGGGAGGGAGAGAGACAGACAGGCAGACAGATAGAGAGAGACAGAGAGAGGTAGGGACACAGAGAGATGAAGAGAGGGAGAGACAAAGAAATATAGATAAGGAAAGACAGAGACAGAGAGGATCTAAATTACCATTTCTGGATTATCCATTTACAATATTGAGTATTCCTCATTTGACACTTCTATTCTCCATATTATTCCAAATATTCAAGCTTATTGATCTTGACAAATGGACCACTCAACTATTAGCCAAAACATAAATCTGGGGTATCTTCTTCTATTAATTCATTCTATAGTTTTGGGAAAGTCATTTGCTCACTTTTTCTTTCAGTGAAATTTTAAAGATTCCTTATAATATTATAATGTTTGATACTATCCCAGTTCTCATCCACATTTCCTTTGGGATATTGACAAAATGATGACATCACTGAACATCTATTTTCCCATTTGTAAAATGAAACCAATGGATGGCATGGCCTCTAAGATCACTTTTAATTATAAATCCCCAATTTTAAAATATCCCAATTTCTACTAGACACCTCAATTCTTCCTTTACACGCATTGACATTTTTCAAAATTTCTCTTCTTTTGTCAACTTCTTGATTAAGAAGCAGTGTTTTGGCAAAACAAAAACTCCACAGGAAAAACCCAAGCTTGTCTACAAATTGGAAAGGATCAAATGGAGCATTGAATTGGGATCTCCTGATTAATTCAGTTCCCAGCATCCTTGACTTCTATCTTGTAACAATATATGCAAACATTTGGATAATGAAGAATGAGACACTACTCGTATTCATTTTGAAACTTCACTGAGTCATAAGAGACTAAAAGAGAGCAAGAGAGGGAAAGGAAGAACTGCGAGGGGAGAGAGACACAGATAAAGAGAGGGAGAGTTAGCTTCTCTTGATTCTCTTCCCCAATACTGGGCAAACCTCATATTATATTTTTGTTCTAAAGAATTTTCATGATTATTTATATTGAGGAATAAAGCACTGACCTAGCATTCAAAAGACATGGTTTGGGTGAATGTTCTCATAATCATTGATTCTCTCACCTTTGGTAGACATTTTTCTCATCCTTTTCTTTTGCAAAGTGATAGCATCCTCTACTGTTATGTTGTATCCCCATATGCAAATATTTGGATGATGAAGAAGAAAATATTACTCACCAGGATCTTCTTTATCCACGCCTGCAAAGAGATAGAAAGAGAGAGTGAGAGAGAGAGAAGAGAGAGAGAGAGAGAGAGAACATTTGTTTCTTTGAATTATTCATTTAGAAAACAGAGGATGCCTCATTTCATATTTCTATTATAAAGTTTGTTCACTATTGTTGACATTAAGGAATAAAGCACTTATCTTCCATTCAAAAGGCATAGATTGGGTAAATGTTCTCCTAATCATTTTTTCTCTAAGATTTGGAAAGCATTTTACTCATTTTTTCCTTTTGTGAACTGATAGAGGTATAGTACATAATCTCTAAGATTCCTTATCAAATAACACCATTTGAATCTTTCCCAGATCCACATTCATATTAGGGGTCTTTACAAAGTGACAATTACTCTCAAACTCTACTTTCTCATTGGCAAATGAAACCATAGAACTGTTTGGCTGATTGGGTCACTTTTGATTTTCCATGTATAATGTGTTGATTGTTTGAAAATGTTTATTCTTTTTTCAATGCATCTGTGTTTCAAAAAAATTACAGGAAATTCAGGTTGTCACATTCTTCTCTCTAAAAATATGAGGAACTGAATTAGTTCACTGATTGGGGATCTTCTGATCAACTCAGTTGCCAGTGTCCTGAACTGGTACTTGTATCACCACATAAAAATATTTGGATAATGGAGGAGAAAATATTACTTACCAGGTTCATCTTTATACACATCTGAAAAGAGATGAAGAGAGAGAGATAGAGAGAGAGAGAGAAGAGAGAGAGAGAGAGAGAAAGAGAGAGAGAAAGAATGAGAATTCATTTTTCTAGATTATTCATTTTCAAAGCAGGGGATGTCTCATTTTATAGTTATGTTCTAAAGAGACTTAATTCTTATTGATGTTGAGTAACAAAGCACTGATTTAGCCTTTAAAAGGCATAGGGGAAATGTTCTCATAATCATTTTCACTAAACTTTGGAAAATAGTTTTCCTTGTGTAAAGTGATAGAGTAGTGGTGCATAATCTCTAAAATTCTTTATCATCAAACAATGTTTGGCCCTACCCCAGCTCTCACATTCATACTCTTTGGGATCTTTACACAATGATAACCACTCTGAACCCCTACTTTCTCATCTACAAAATGAGAACATAGAACTGAATGGCCTATTAGATCACTTCTGATTTTCCATATATAATCTGTTGATTTTACCAATTTCCAAAAGATGCCTCATTTAGTATTGTTATAAATCACTGATATTTTTCAAAATTTCCATTTTTTTGTCTATGAATCAATGTTTTATCACAACAAATACTTCACAGGAAAATCTAGGCTGCCAAGTTGAACTCTACAAATATGAGGTCCTGGATTTCTCCATTGATTCTGGGTCTCCTGATCAACTCAGTTGCCATCAGCCTCTACTGGTATGTTGTATCACCATATACAAATATTTGGATAATGAAGAAGAAAATATTACTCACCAAGTTCATCTTTATTCAAACCTGCAAAGAGTGTGCAGAACAGAAATAGAAAGAGAGAGAGAGAAAGAGAAAGAGAGAGGGTGGGGAGGAAGGGAGGGAGAGAGAGAAAGAGAAAAAGAAAGAGAGAGAGAGACACAGAGAGAGAGAGAGAGAGAGGCCGGGACAGAGAAAGATGGAGGGAGAGAGAGAGACAAAGAGAGACAGATAAGGAAAGACAGAGACATAGAGAAGTAAATTAGCATCTCTGGATTATCCATTTGCAACACTGAGTATTCCTAATCCGACTCTTCTATTCTCCATACTCTTCCAAGTATTCAAACTTATAGATCGTGACAAATGGACCACTCAACTATTGACCAAAACAAAGATCTGGGATATCTTTCTCTATTAATTCATTCCATCGTTTTAGGAAAGTCATTTTCACACTTATTCCTTCTGCAAAGTGAAAGGTTTGTACTACATAATTTTTAAGATTCCTCATAATTTTACAGTGTTTGATACTATTCCAGTTCTCACCCTCATTACCTTTGGGATATTGACAAAATGATGACATCACTGAACATCTATTTTCTTATTTGTAAAATGAAACCAATGGATGGCATGACCTCTAAGATCACTTTTAACTATAAATCCATAATTCTAAAATAATCTCAATTTCCACTAGACACCTCAATTCTTACTTCCCATGCATTGACATTTCTTAAAATTTCTATTCTTTTGTCAACTTCTTAATTAAGAAATAATATTTTTGGGAAAAAAAATCTCCACAGGAAAAACCCAAGCTTGTCTACAAATTGGAAAGAATCAAATGGAGCATTGATTTGGAGTCTTCTGATCAATTCAGTTCCCAGCATTCTTAACTCCTATATTGAATCAACATATATATTTCTATTTATATCAATAATGAAGAATGAGATACTACTCACCGTTTTCATTTTCTAACTTGACTGAGACATAAGCGACTGAACAAGTGAGAGCAAGAGAGGGAAAGGGAGAACAGGGAGGGGAGAGAGAGAGAGATGGAGAGAGAGAGAATTAGCTTCTCTTGATTCTCTTCCCCAATACTGGGGAAGCCTCATTTGATACTTCATGTTTTTTTTTTTTATATTGAAGAATAAATCACTGAACTAGCATTCAAAAGGCATGATTTGGGTGAATGTTCTCACAATCATTGATTCTCTCAGCTTTGGAAATCATATTTCTCACTTTCTCCTTTTGTAAAGTGATATGGATATAATATATAATCTCTAAGATTCCTTATCATCTAACAATGTTTGAATCTGTCCCATCTCCCTGTTTATAAACTTTGGGATCTTCATACAATGAAAACCACTCTGAACCTCTACTTTCTCTTCTGCAAAATGAAGTCACTGAAATACTTTACCTTTTAGGTCACTTCATATTTTCCATATATCATGTTTTGATTTTACCAGTCTCCACAAGATGCCTTATTTAGTAGTTCTCCAAATCACTGATTTTTTAAAAACAATTCCATTCTTGGGCAGCTGGGTGACACAGAGGATAGAGCACTAGCCCTGAAGTCGGGAGGACCAGAATTCAAACCTAGCCTAAGACCCTTAACGCTTCCTAGCTGTGTGACCCTGGGCAAGTCACTAAACCCCAATTGCCTCAACAAAACAAAACAATAAAATAAAATAAAATAAAAATATTACAATGTCCATTCTTTTTTCCATGAATCAGTATTTCGACAAAACAAATATTTTACATGAAAATCTGGATTGTCAAGTTCTCTTCCCTACAAATAAGAGATCCTGGATTTGTTCATTAATTCAGGGTCTCCTGATCAACTCAGTTGCCAGCATCCTCCATTGGTATGTTGCATCACCATACACAAACATTTGAATGATTAAGAAGAAAATATTACTCACCAGGTTCTTCTTTATTCTCACCTGCAAAGAGAAAGAGAGAGAGAGGAGAGAGAGAGAAAGAGAGAGAGAGAGAGAGAGAGAGAGAGAGAGAGAGAGAGAGAGAGAACATAGAGAATTAGACTCTCTTATTCATTTGCAACATTTAATTGCCTCTTTGGATACTTCTGTTCTCTAATGTATCAGGCTTATAGATATAGAGAAATAAACCTTTGAACTAGAGTTCAAAAGACTCAGATCAGGAGCCTATTCTCATGTTAATTCATTTTGTCATCGGGAAAACCATTTTATCATTTTTTCATCTCCAGAGTAAGTATGTTTTACTACACAATCACTAAGATTCCTTATAATCTAATATTTGTATCTATCCCAGCTGTCACCTGTGTTATCTTTGTGTACTTTAGAAAATCATAACATCTCTGAAGCTCTATTTTCCCATTTGTAAAATGAAACCTCTAAAGGGAAACATTGTGGCCTCTAAGGTCACTTTCATATCTAATCTGTAATTCTTAGATAATGCCAACTTCCACTAGCTACTTTTTTTTTTGCTTCCTATCCCCTCCCTTTTTCAAACTTTCCATTATTTTGTCAATTCCTTACTTAAGAAACTGTGTTTTGATACAACACATTCTTCACAGGAAAAATCCAAGCTTCCATGGTTTCACCTGTACAAATTAGGGGAGACTGGATGACTATGTTGATTTGGGAAACTCCTAATCAATTAATTACCTGATGTCCTGGACAAAATTACATGGGATAAGACATTAAATTACCTATTCACAAAATAAAGAGTCAGGAGACCCCAAGCATGCAGAAGAAATAACCTTGGAGAAATTTTGAAAGACATATAGTAATTCTGAAACTAGTTCCAGTATATTGTTCTGTGGTGACATCTTTCTTAATATGTCCTTAATATGGGTGTTTATACTAATGAAAATAGCTAGATAGATAAAGATATAGCTAGATTGATGTATATATATATATGTGTGTATTCATGTATTCATATACATGTCTATGCATATATGTTTATGTATTTGCATATGTTATACATATGTAATATGACCAATGTATTCTATCTGTATATATTTTTTAAGATTCATGGAATAGTAGATCAGGAGCTATTCCCAAAATCAGAAAGACCTGAGTTAGAAAGTTGCTTTTCCCACATGCTTGTTGTGCAGCCCTAAAGAAGACCCTTAGCCTCTCAATGCTCTCAACAATTCATTAACACCCCTTCTTCCTTGCCTAGAAGGGACCAACCTGCATTGACAGAGGGATTGCCCTTGTCTGAGTATTCTCTGTTTCAGAATCTCTGGCTTCTACTTCATGCTGGAATAATCCATATTGCACAGATCTTTACCTTTGACTTTTTTTAACTTCCAGATCACAAAAATAATGATGAGAATCACAATGCTGACAAGAACCCCAGTCACAATCCATATCACTCTCCAGGGAGTGTCATTTGTAAACAAGTCATCTGAAAAATTCAAACCATAGAGTTATATAATAGAATCAGGGGTCTTTAGTGATCACTAAATTAGTGCTCAATTTGGTGATTGCACTAAATAGTGGAATGTATTCATTTCTTGGATCATTCAATTCCCAACTCCCAAATGTCTCTAGAGGAAGGCCCCTGATTTTCTGACCAGTGTTCTGGTCATAGGATTTTCTGAGCACCTGCAAACCTGCAAAATCAGATTCCTCTCTGATCTGAGTACTAGCACAGCAGGGAAGGCAGCTTACAGGGTCACGAATAGAAACTATATGGCTAATGCTGCAAAGAGGGAGGGTTTTTTGGTTCAAATGGAAATTATTTGCACCTAAATCTGTGAAACTGTGAGATGCTTGAGAACATAGATTGTCTTTTGCCTTTCATTTTTTTCCTGTTGTTTTGGATAGTGCCAGACACTGTGTCTTGCTAACTAATTGCAAGCAATTCAATTGAGAAGGAAAAGGAACACTACCTTTGCATATTGTGTATGTGTACAAAGACAGCCCTTCACACAAAAAGCATTTCAGTATAAAAAGCAATGAAATGTCTGGTGGGCTAAATTGAGATGAAGACAGAAAGAAAACTTGGGTTGCAATGAGGAACCATGGCACTGGTGGTCTTGGGTATATCTGCTCTATATATAAATATCTTTTTGCTTCAATGGTCAAAATAGTCTTAGAGGAAGACCATCATCAAAGCAGATACCTAGTGTATTCTGTCTCTTCTTCCCAGTGGAGAGCATCTTAATCTTTTATGTGTCCTGAATCTCTTTGTCAGATTAATGAAGCCTATGGATTGCTTTTCAGAATCATGTTTTTAAAAGCATAAAATAAAATACATAGAATAACAAATCAAATCATGTTATTAAAATAAATTATCCATATTTACATTTTAAAAATCTTCATACACAGTGTGTATGTTAAAGTTTCCTATTATGAGTATAGGGGTTGAGGAGGAGAGAAAAATAGTGAGTCATATGTCAAAGTCGTTGGGGAAAGAGGATGAATTGGAAGTCTATAGAAAATCTCTACCAGGAATTTAATTGTGTGGTAAATGTTTACAGCATGAAATTCAAAAGAAGACAAGTTATTGAGAGAAGGAGGTAGAGGGAAAGCCTGGAAGTGGCAATGAGAGAAGGAAGTAGAGAGAAGGCCTGGAAGTGGCAATGTGGAACAAGGAAAATGCAATTTCCCCACTTTGACATTGACCCATTGGCTAATGAGTAAAGGTCGATATTGGAAATAGTAGAAGGGAATCTGTGCCATCCAGGGGTAGCCAGGTTACAGAAAGATCTAGAAATCAAAAAATGGAAGAAGAGATTTAGGATGAAGAGAAATCCATTATCTATGCCATTCCAAAAGGTACATTGGAAAAGCTAGGTGATATTTGATTAAAATTTGGAGTGAGAGATTGATTGAAATAGTAATAAGAACTTGGGTTACATGGGTGGTGTGGGGTTTGAAAGATGATCCATAGAGGATCAGAATCATTATATTATGAAGCACATGGACAGGTATGAAAATGTTCATCATTGAGTGGAGAGCATTCTCTTCCAAAATAGAGGTTGAATATTGGGGTTAGAGGCAAAGGCAGCTGAAATGAAAGGGACATGGTCAAATGACAAGATGACTGACCTGCTTCACTATTTCTTCTCCCTCAGAAGGTGGAAATTAGTCAAGAAAAGGATGCAGCAGATGGAGAGCAAACTTGCAGGGTAGGAGAAAGTAGTCCCATTCATCACTAGTTTTTTCATTACTCTGCCCTCAAAGGACAGATGCTGTGGACCTGGACTCAAACAATAGATTGTTGCTCTTTGCACCAGAGGTTCTCCACATACGAATTGGGAGATTGGACTGGCAGCAGGAAGTGAAAAGTTATCTTGTGCTGCCACAGATGGAAGTCTTTCCTTTGGGACAGGGGAATGTCCTTGTGGGAAGATGGAAGATAGCAGGTCCCTTTTTCCTTGAAGGACATATTACACCCAGCAGGAGAAAGAAGGCACAAGGCTCATGAAAGAGGAATTCTTGGTCCCTCTGATCATTTGAGATGACAAGCCATTAGGTGGTAGCAAGAAGAGATATATTCTCTGCAAAGAAGGGAGCCTATCTATAAAACCTTCATGTCACTGCTTCCCTTTGTATTTACCCCCAGTTTACTAGGCATATATATTGTTTGTACACAGATGCTTGCATTATGCCTCCCCCAAATTAATCTGTGGGATCCTTGAGAATAAAAACTGCTTTGGGGTAAGCATTTTATTTTATTTGTTGGGTTGTTGTTTTATTTCTTTTCTTCATATTCCCTTAAAACTTAGCACAGTGCATGGAATATATGAGGTACTTAGGACATGTTTATGTTCCAATGCAATAATTTTACTACCCTTACTCTCAATCTCTTCATATGTAAAATCGGGAGATTAGATTGCATGATTCCTAAAATTCCTTCCATAGCTGAAATCTTATGAGTCTTAAAGGTAGAAATTTTGGCATTATTACACATGAATAGGAGAAATATTTGAAAATCCTGAGTTTTTCTCTTCTCCTTTCTACCAAAAAGTACTTAGTCTGGTCACAAAGTTGTCCTTAGTGTTCAGGGAGGGAACTAACCTGACAGAGAAAAACTTGCTTCCAACTTTTGTCTGAGGAGAGGGTTCCCAATGAAACAAGAAACATTTCCTGTGGAATTCATGGAAACTGTGATTGATGTTTCAACAGAAAATAACCCATTTTCTTCCTTCTTGATTGTAGCGTTTTGTGGCAATAACATTTCCTGATTTTTTCTCCATTGAACTTCAGGTTCTGGGTACCACCCTGTAGAGGTGCATACCAGCCTAAGATTATTATTGCCATCACTCACAGTATATTTGTGAGGAAGAGAGCCTTTGCCTAGGAAAGGAAAGCAACACAAAAGTAAAATTATTTCCTAGAAAGCAAGAAGAGTTTTTATTTTATTCCTCCTTATTATGCCTATCAAATATTATTATTGAGAAAGTGTCAAATGAGGAAAACACACAATATGTCTCTGTATCTGGGATGACAATATGTATTATTAATTAGGGTTTTCTTTGGCAATAATTGGTCCTGACTGAAACTGAATAACCACAACAGAGCAAGTAATCATTCCATTACTGACTCTTAGTCAAATTCTATCTTTTGTTCAATTATGCCAATTTTGACAAATATTTTAACATTCTTTTTGAATTTCAGCTCAAAAATTTTTCCATCCTTCCATCCCTTCCACCATTTATAGGTAGAATATGATATGAATTATACTTGTGAAGCCATGCAAAACATTTCCATATTAATGCATTTTGTTATTACTTAGATTTTATGTGTGAATTCATCTCATTCACCATTATAGTCATGATTACTGTGTAATTCCCTCTATCCTATTTACTTGTATTTATCATTCTCTCTCTCTTTTTTTTCTTTTTATTCTGCTCTTTCTCAAAAGGCTGTTTTATCTCTAGACACTGACTCCTTAAACTGTT
Source organism: Antechinus flavipes (assembly GCF_016432865.1). Taxonomy (NCBI): domain Eukaryota; kingdom Metazoa; phylum Chordata; class Mammalia; order Dasyuromorphia; family Dasyuridae; genus Antechinus; species Antechinus flavipes. The sequence goes on from NC_067403.1 coordinate 249,459,917, forward strand.
CTCCCTCCTACCACCCCTGTGTATTCTTTTATCTCGTTTCTCTCCTCTTTTCCTGTTGAGTAAGTGGATTTCTATTCCCAACTAATTGTGCACATAAGATCTTCCCTCTTTAAACCAGTGCAGATGAGGGTCAGAAGAAGCATTGCCTGCTTCTTCCATCAACCTATTTTCCCCTTCATTGTAAAAACTTTTCCTTGTATACCTCTTCTATATGAGATAATTTCCCCCATTCTCTCTCCTTTTCCCCTTCTCCCAGTTCATCTCTCTCTAGCATCTTTTCCTTTTTATAGCATGACAACATAATAGAATCATGTTCATACCCTGAGTAAAAGTAGACTGTTTAGTCTTTAAAAAATGTAGACTAAAGACACAGATCTTAGAGATTATAATATTGTCATACCATTTTGGAATACAAACAATTTAACCTTATTGAATCCCTTATACTTTCTCTTTGCTATTAATCTTTATGCTTCTCTTAAACTTTGTATTTGGACACCAAAATTTTGTTGTTTTAGTTTTTCATTAGCAGACTTTGAAAGTCCTTATTTCATCAGTATTTTCTTTCCTTCTAAAGGATTACATTCTGTTTTACTGTGTATTCTTGATTGTTGTCCTAGAGCACTCTTGACTGGAATCCTAGCTCCTTTGCTTTCTGGAATATCCTGATCTCACCATCTTCTTTAATGTGGAAGTCACCAAACTTGTGTGATCTTGACTGGTTTCATTGTATTTGAGTTATTTCTTTCTGACTACTTGCAATTTTTTCTCCTTGACTCCAGAGCTCTAGAATTCATTTACAGTATCTATAGAAGTTTCTATTTTGGAATTACAGGAGAGAATTGTGGATTGTTTCCATTTCTACTATGTTGTCTTTTTCTGAGATATATGAGCAGGTATCCTTGATAATTTCTTGAAATATGATATCTAGGATTTTTTTGATTATGAATTTCATATAGTTCAAGAAGTATATCTATTTCCTAGCTCAGTTTTTCTTTTCTAATGCAATATTTCAGATTTTTCACCTTTTCATTCTTTTAGCTTTACTTTATTGTTTCTTTAAGTTTCATGGAGTCATTTAAACAATTCTTTTTTTGAGAGATTTTCTTCAATGAGTTATTATATTTCTTTTTCCTATTTGACTATTTCTTTTAATAAAGCAGTTCTTCAGCATTTTTTATAACTCTTTTTCAAGCTCTAAATTCTTTTTGGATAATTTTTTACATTGCTCTCATTTCCTCCAATTTTTCTTTGCTTCTTATTTGACTTTTTAAATCACTTTTCTTTGTTTTTAATCATTTTATCTCTTCTAGAAATTACTGGGCTTGTGACCAATATCTGCATTTCTTTTATGTTTTTGCATATTTTTATGTCATTTTCCATTTTTTAGTTTTTGTCTTGACCTTCCCTATCATCACAATTGCTTTTTGTGGTCAGGTCCCTTTTTTGTTGTTTGTCCATTTTTACATCTTATTTTCTGAATTTAAACTTCATATTAGAGTTTGGGATTGGGGGAGCAATTACTTTCCCAAGCTTTAGACTTTTTCACCCAGTTGCTGGTTCTATATAGCTAGACATTTTGGATCCTTTCAAGGTGATATGACAAAGATATAGATGTGTTCAATGCTTTCCTTGTTTGCACAGACAGTACACTACTATTTCGTGAGAACTAGTCCTTTTTTTATTGAATCTATGACTAGGAATTGTGATTCATGCTCTCAGGACAACACGTGCTCCTTTATGCCCTGGGACAAATATCCTGGACCTAGGATTCCTGGTCATTGGTGACCGCAAGTTTTTTCCATTCCATTTCCAGAACTGGTTACTAAGCAATGGAGCAGCCAAATTGTTCCAGGACCGATGCCAAATGCTATTATGCTATATAATGGGTATTATGGGCCAGAACTCTGAACCTGAAGCAAGGATTCTTACAAGGTGTTAAGTCAGTGGAATTGATAAAGACAATGGTTATCTAGTTTTGCGTGGTGCTTAATAGTTCTCTAAATTCAGTATGATTGATTTAATTTTACAACAAATAATGGTTTCCTGGTGATATAATGATTGGTTTATACTCAGTGTAGAGCATATAAGCTGGGACTCAGATTCAGAGCTAGATTCATTTACTTCATCTCACATCACCGTGGTGACCTATCCTTCTGCATTTTCTCCACTGAAACCAAGTCCCTTCTGAAGGTCATGGGAAAGCTAGTTGGAGCCCCAGGTAAGGAAACTAGACTTTGAAGGAGATAATAAAGGATTTGAACTTTAACACCTGTCTAATCTTGTGGTTATTAATCTACTGAAAAAAAAAAGGCTGCTCCAAGACCCCCAGAAAATTAACAAAGAACATTACATTTTGGCCCCCAATGTGGGGCTAAGGACCTATATTTGTGTGCATTTATGTACCATAAATTAGGATGAGTACAAAAACAGACAAGAAGGAAACTTTATAAAGGGCTAAACTAGTATTTCAGCTGAAATGGGACAAATGTTTAGAAAGGAACCTTTTCCACCTCAAGGAAAATGTGTAGAAAGCATGCTTAGACTGATAAAAAAAATCAAGTTTAATTTTAATTTGGGAGCAGATCATTGAACTTTTAGAAACAGTACAATATACATCTCCTTGTTTCTCAAAGGAAAAAGAATTAGATCCAGATAAGTGGAAATTAGGAGAGCAATTAAGTGAATATTACAATGATAATGGTCCTGATTCAATTAATAAAGAAACACTTTATACATATAACTTAATACAATTGGCTTTAAGGAATTCTATAAGTATTAGAATAAGGAAAAGAAGAAAGAACAGAAGGGTGAGGATACTGACAAACTAGGTGAAAAGGATGAAGAATTAGACAAGAATAGAGTTAAGTATAATTCTGATGAAATTAAGGAATGTGGTGCTTCACAGCAGAAACTATTAGGGATTCCCCAACCCCTGACCTACCCCCCTCAATTAACCTTTCATGGGTGAAGGGAGAAGGAGGAGGGGGAGGAGCAGTGACACAGACAGCACCACTTATGAAACAGCCTATGACAAGATTATAAAAGGCATGAATTAAAGCTAAAAAAGGACAGAATATATCTGATTTGATAAGTGCATACCCTGTTATTGAAGAGTTTTACTCTTCAGGTCAACAAAGGAGAAGATACATTCCTTTTGACCTGGGAATTATTAAAGATTTTTTTTTAAAAAGGTAGCACTCTTTATTTACATCATCTTATGGTAAGATGGTATTAAAGAATTTGGCTTATGAAATCTTAACCCCTAGTGAGTGGAAATCTATAAGAAAAACATATTTAGAACCTGGACAAAACTTGTTGTGGCTTTCGGAGTATAGTGAACTATGTAGGCTACCAGCCCAATGAAATAGGCAAACTGGAGTTAATATACAAATCACCTTTGATCAAGTAGCAGGTAAAGGTCAATATAGAGACTTTTTAGCACAGATTAATTATCCTTTGATAGCATATGAGCAAATTGTTACTGCAGCTATCAAAGCATGGGGCTCCCTCGGAGGAATTCAAGATCGAGGGGAGGCCCTCACAAAAATAGAGCGAGGTCCCAATGAACCCTTTGCTAATTTTGTGGGACATCTGCAAATAGCTGTCATATGAACAATTGGAGAAAATGTAGCTACAGGAACAAAGATCAAATAACTAGTTAACGACAGTGCTAATGAGGTTTGATAAATACAATGATTATCTAGTTTATCATGGTGCTTAATAGTTCTCTAGTTCAGTACATGTACTTAGTACTTAATGTAGTTCTACAAGATTCACACCTATGATAAGGTAATTATAAGAGAGCATATAAGCCAGGAAGCTTAGCCAGAGTCAGAGCCAGAAAAGACAAGTGCACTGGACGTGGGAGCTCAAGCTTTCAGAGCCAGAGACAGATTCATTCGATCATCTACCTTTGTGGTGGCTGGAGGTTGAAGCACAAGCCCTCAGACTCAGAGCCAAATTTATTCACTTCATCTCACACCACCGTGGTGGCAGGCTCTCTTCCTTAACTTCTTCATTGAAACCAAGACTCTGGAAGGCATCTAAAAAAGCTAGCCCAAGCCCCAGGCAAGGAAACTAGATTGTGAAGGAAATATTAAAGAATTTGGACTTTAACACCTGGTTATTCTCATGGTGATTACTGAAATGAAGGCTGCTTCTAAGACCTTCAGAAAACCACCAAGAACACTATACATGGGTACCATGGAATATTGTGTTTAGCAAATATTAAATCCCCTTTCCATCTCTCTGTGGTGATAGCTTTCATTACTGCTGCTACTGTATCTGCTACCACCACTTCTTCCAAGACCCTATTTTTGTGTAACTGTCATGCTCCAAGTCAGTCCCCATACAGGTGCTGCACAGACACTGCTTCTGACCAGCTAAAATGTCCTGAAATGAAAAAATGTCTCCCCTCAACTTCTTGTTGGTGATGCAAATTTGGCTTGACACATTATTTTAAAGTTATTTAGAGGGGAATTTAACTAGCATTTAGCTAGATAATGCTCTCTTTACTCCCTTTTCTTGGCTCTGCCTCTCCAGTCATTTTTATTTCAAAGAAAGAATTGACTAGACTGGGGAATTGAAGGGGAGTATGGAAGATGGAGTGATTAAAGCAACAGAAGAAGAAAAGAGAAGACTGAGATAAGATAAGACAGAGGTTTCAGGTGTTTAAAGAATTATCAAATGGAAGAAGAATTGACTTTATTCTAATTGATCCCAAAGAAGAGAAGTAGAAACAATTGATGGAAGGTGCAGAAGGGAAATTGCAGATATTCTTTCTTGTAGTAAGAGTTGTTCAAATTTTGGATGGACTGCCTCAAGAGACAATGAGTTTCATTTCTTTAGATAATTTCCACAAAAGAGCCTGGCTGACAGTTTGTTGGTGATATTATAGAAGGGATTTCTGTTCAGATTAGGGTTACATGATCTTTGAGGACCCTTTTTTTGCCTTTATCACACACACACACACACAACACACACTCTTGGAAGCCCATATAGTTTAAGTACAAGAGTTCATTCTATTTTGTTTTCATGAGCTGTTCGAAAATGCTGCTCTCAATTTAAAAGGTATTGAAATAGTCAATACACACTACTATGAGCAAAACTATTACCTAAAGCCCCACATTTGACTAAGTATCTTTCACACTGTGACTCCCTCTAGTTGCTCCCCAGAAATGTTCTTTGCCTATGTTCATGTATCAGGTTTGAATTGCTCTAATTATTCTATCTGAGCACTTGAGTGCTCTTCACTCTCTTAACCCTTGAACTTCATCCTCAGATTAATCCTTCAGACACTCCCAGTTCAATCAGCTGCCTCTGACCAAAATAAACTTAGCTCACATCTGCCCTGTTTACTTTTGTTCCTCTTGCATGATGTTTAGGATTCTGTATGTTCCCATGAGAAAAACACCACGATTGCTCCCCTACCCAGACATGCCCCAGGACACCTGGCACCAACTCACCTGCTACATATACTTGGTATTCTGCTTCCCCATAAGTTCTAGAACTTTCAAATAAACACCAATACTTCCCTTCATCAGAAGGACGAATATGACGAAGCTTCAAGGCCACACTCCCAGTGGAAATGTCATCTCGAAGAAATTCTGTCCTCCCTTTGTATTCTTGGCGCTGATGATTCAGATAATCCTGCCTATATTTATACTGATGCACAAGTTCTAAGGACTCTCCATAATACCACGTCACATCCATGTCCTGGGCATCCATCTGGGGAGAAAGGTGGCATGGGAATATGGCCTCTTCGCCCACCATGGCAATGACTGGTTGTTGTGGTCCTATCACAGTGAATTTCCCTGGAAAATATAGACAGTCAAGGGGTGAACACAAAATTAATTCAAGAATTGGGGTAAAACAGAAGACCACATAGTATGAGCAAGACATGAATATTTAGATGTGGGAAAAATACATTCAGAAATAATCCAATCCCAGACCTCATTTAATAAAGCACAGAATCTTATCATCTGAAGGAAACTCAGAAATACCCTATCAATGGGAATCAAACTCTCTATCTAACATAATAATCACTCCATGTCACTTTTATCTACTGTTGGGCAGAGCCAACAGTGGTGAACTCTCCACCTCACTTTTCTCAGTGAAAGAAAGAGAACTAAGATTGATGGGATAATAAACATTGTCTTCTTTGTCAAAGGTCAAGCAAGCACAAATTATCATAAACATACATGCAATTAAAACTAGGATGGCTAACAGATTTCTTCCTTGTCCCAGCTTCTCCTTAGGTTTTAATTATCTCTAGACATAGTCAAATCAGCCATCTGAAAAATGAAAATGAGACTATAATTAAATTGTATAAAATATTTCTTTTAACCTTAAGTTAGATACCTTAATAAGTTACAAATGAATAGTGTCTAGGAAACATTAAAAGTCTACTAAAAATAGAGGGAAATGGGTAAAGAAATATGGCTAGAAAGCAAATTCTGAACCAAACTTGGGGTAAGAGAGATCATAAAAGATAAAATTGTTATGTAATATAAGGTACAGTCAGGAAGACCTGAATTCAAATCCTGTCTCACATACTTTACAACTATATGACCCCAAGTCAGATAGAAAAATCAGAAAGGGAAATAGAGGGTACGAGACAGAATAGTGATCTATCTTCTTAATAGATAAATTTGCATGAAGGACCCAGATTCTTCTAAATCCCAGACCAGTCTGAACTTAAACCTACTTTGTATTTCTTGATTTATGGGATGTTATGATAAGGAGGTTGTGAAGGAAAATTAAAGTCATCACTTAAGAACTGATTGGTTGACAGAAGAAAATGAAAGGGAATAAAGCCAAGAAAGCTGATGAAAAAAAAAAAAAAAAACCTTCTTATATATGTGAGAACACAGAAAAATTTTTAAAGATAGAAAATGCTAAAGATATCCCAGAAGGATGAACTAGTCTCTGGAGAGGTAATAATGACAGAAAAAAGACAGAGGTTAAATTTGAATATTGCTTCCTGATTAAGTCAGAAATAGGGACAAAATTAGATTAAGGATGGAAGACAGTTAAGAACTTATGAGAATGGGACCAAATTACAATTGTGTTAATTTTGATAAAATATTCTATACAAAGGAAGGGATTTTTCCTGTTGAATGGTCATATAAATGGTTTTAATACAGTTTTTTGGAAAAACAAATGGATAAAACATCATGGGATTCTTTCCATTCACCATACCTATTGTTTAACCCACACAGTTTTCATGATTTCTACCTGCACAAATAAGTCATTGATTTCTCCTTGTATGCAAGTACAATAATTCTCAGTTCACTTTTGAAGAAAGGGGTGAGAAATGAAAGTCGAAATTACAAGGTGAAATCAAACACACTAGCAAATTAATTGAGAAATTGTCTAATTCATACATTGGTATGTCTAAAAGACCAGTCATATAAATTCAGTAATTGTTTACTTTGATAAAATTAGGAACAAGTCAGTGACATTTTGCAATGAGGACTGAAAAAGAAATTCTTGGATGCCAGATCTAGCAGTGTTGAACAGATGTAATCCTGAGCTATATCTGTAGGTGAGGCTAAGTGAGCATATGTTGTCACAGTGAGTATGGAGCCAGAGGGAGCAAGAACATTTTCAGGATAGCAAGGTTGGAGGTCCTAACTGTGACTTCGAAGAGGTGAGAAGTGCCTGATATTGAGACTCCAGACAGAATTCAGGAAATGAGAGTAATGAGGACACGAAGTCTGAAGCAACACTAATTAGAGCCTGGTAACAATAATAAGCTATTAAAAAGAAAGCAAAACAAAAATAAAAATGAATAAGCAAAGGAAAAACCCTGGCCATAAGTAGTTACTTATGGGGAAGCGGAATACCAATAACCAGTAGTTACTATATATGTACATATATATAGATATATAGATATATAAAGATTTTAGTTCATATTTAGAGAAAGATGAGGTTAAAAAAAATTAAGCCACTCCTAACCCAAAGAGTAATGTCAAATGTTCACAAGTCTAAAAAGAGTCCTTGGAAGAACTAAAAAAGGAATTCAAAAATCCTATAACAGAGCCAATAAAATAATAAGGGGGAAAACAATGCATGGAAATTATTAAAAGAAAATAAATCAATTGGAAAAAAAGACATCCAAAGTCTTAGGGAAGAAAATAACTCCTTGAAAGCTAGAATTGAGCAAGAAAAATTGAATAATATTCTTAAGATACAAGAAATAATACAACTAGAAAAAAACAGAAGAGAATTTCAAATGTCCTTTAGAAAAATAACTGATATTTTGAATAATTTGAGAATATGCAATATAAATTCTTATGTTCAGATTACCTCAAAGTTAGGATAAAAAATAGAATTTTTTATCATGTTACAAGAAAATATTAAAGGAAATTCCTCTGAAATTTTAGAACAAGAGGATAAGAGAGAACTAGAAAAATAAATGTATTATTCATCACCTCAAAAAAAGCCCAGAAGGAAAAATTAAAGGAATGTCATATCAAACTTACAAAATTCCCAAGAAAATATTTTAAGCAACAAGAAAAAATACAATGTAAACATTGTAAAGATATAGCCAGGAGACTTACATGAACTGATGCTAAGTGAAATGGGCGGAACCAGGAGATGATTATACACTTCGACAACGATATTGTATGAGGACATATTTTGATGGAAGTGGATTTCTTTGACAAAGAGACCTAACTGAGTTTCAATTGATAAATGACAGACAAAAGCAGCTACACCCAAAGAAAGAACACTGGGAAACGAATGACAGACAAAAGCAGCTACACCCAAAGAAAGAACACTGGGAAACGAATGTGAACTATCTGCATTTTTTTTTTCTTCCCGGGTTATTTATACCTTCTGAATCCAATTCTCCCTATGCAACAAGAGAACTGTTCGGTTCTGCAAACATATATTGTATCTAGGATATACTGCAACATATCCAACATATAAAGGACTGCTTACCATCTAGGGGAGGGGGTGGAGGGAGGGAGGGGAAAAAATCGGAAGAGAAACGAGTGCAAGGGATAATGTTGTAAAAAAAATTACCCTGGCATGGATTCTGTCAATATAAAGTAATTATTAAATAAAAATTAAAAAAAAAAAAAAGAAACTCAATCACAAAGGAAAAAAAAAAGATATAGCCAGGATTTCACAAGACCTAGCAACTTTCACACTAAAAACCAGAGCTCTTAGAATATTCTATTTCAAAGAGTAAAAGGAGTTGCAACCAAGAATAAGTTACCCAGCAAAGCTGAGCTTCATCTGAATAAAAAAAAAAAAAAAGAATATTTCAATGAGCTGAGAGACCAAAAATTAATAGAAAATTAAAAATAAAAGATCAAGAAGAAGCATAAGTAAAATATTAAATATCAATTACAAGGAACTCATTTACATCAAACTGTTCACTTACTATATATGGAAATGTATCGGTATTCTTAAAACTGTCTACATTATTAAGGTAGTTTGAAAGAAAGGTTTGATATGAATTATGTATCATGGGTGTTTTTCAAAATCAGATATTAAAAGATCAAAAGGAGAATTATTTCATAAAATGGGGTGTGAAAAGAAATACTGATATAAATGAAGCAGATGGGAGTGGAGGGATGGTAATGTTGGAACCTTACTCTCATCAGATTTTGGTTGAAAAGGAAAGAACATGTACATCTCAAGGACTATGGAAGTCTTCCAGATGAGAGACTGGGGGACAGGATATGGAGGGGAGGGCAATTTTCAAATGTGAATTCAGATTTAGGAAGATGAGGAAGAGGAGAAGAAATGGACCATTAGAGGAGTGGGTAGAATAAAAAATAAGAGGGTATTGGGAGAGACTGTTGTAACAAGGACAGGGATTTGAGAGATTTAGAAGGATAAGAGTAAAATTTAGATGGAGGTAAATTCACAAATAGTAATTAAACTTTGAATGTAAATGGATTGAACTCATTCAAGAAATAGAAATGAATAGCAGAATGGATTAAAATTAGAATTTAACAATATGCTATTAAAAAAAACATTTAAGAATATGATACACACACAAAGTGGAGAATGAGAGAATTTATTTTGCTTTAGTTAATGCAGAAAAATAGAAAGAGGTGTCACATATGATGTGAGACAAAAATAAAGCTGAAATAGATTTAATTGAAAGAGATTAGTAGAATAATTACATTTGGATAAAAGTTACCATAGACAATGAAGTAATATCAATATGAAATCCTATATATACACCAAATACTATAATATCTACATTTTTAAAAGGAAAGTTAAATGAATTAAAGATGGAGACTGTAGTACAATAATACTATTTATTAATGTCTTTTCCTCCCAGAAATAGATAAATCTGTTGTCCTGTGCCAAGAAATAAACCAAGGAATAAATAAAAAAGAAGGGCAAGAAATGTATACAATTTTAGATTAACTAGATAGGATACACATCTGGAGTACACAGAATGAAAACAGAAAGCAATATTCTTTTTCTCAGTAGGAAATAATACATTTACAAAAATTGATCATGTATTAGGATATAAAAATTTTTCAGACAAAAGCAGAAAAGCAGAAATATTGTATAAAGGACCATAGAAACACTGAATAAAAGATAATTGAAAATTAAATGACAATCTTAAAGAATGAGTTTGTTAAAAACAGATCATAGAAACGATCAACAATTTGATTAAGAAGAATGACAATAACAGTATAATAGATAGACCATTAGATAATCATTTTTTTTAAATAAAGAAAACAAAATCACTAGTACAAAAATGAAAAAAAAAAGTCAATGTAACAGCAACAAAGATGAAATTATCAAGACTTATTATAAGGAATTATTTTACCCAGTTATATATCGATACATTTGAAAATTTAAGTGAAATGGAATATGTAAAAAAATAAAATTGCTTCGATTATCAGAAGAGGAAATGTTTGATAGAATTCTCTTTTACATCATCTGGTCATGAATAATAATAATAATAATATGTATGTATGTGTATATATATATATATATATATATATATATATATATATATATAGTCTAATAGTAGCCTTCTCTAGAGTGGAGAAGAGAGGGGGAGAAAGGAAAAAAAAAAGAAATTTACATGAGAACTTGATTAAATGTTAAGAGAAATAGAAACTTGTAAAAATAGAGTTGCATTTTCATCTGCGATCATCCTTTTTATTATGCTGTTATGAAAATGTTTATAAAATTGAAACCCACAAGATCCAGATAAAAATGATTATCAATTAATAGATCAACTAGACAACTATCAATTAATAAATCTAATAACCAATACTTATTTTAAAAACTTCTTGTGACAAAGCAAAATGCTGTTACTTCTATACAAATGATCTCACTGTTTAGGTGACAGATTGTCATTGACCTCAAAGATCTTACATTCTTGCTGGAAGAAAAGAAATACAGGGAAGAAATACCATTAAACTTCACACAGTAAATACAAAGTAAGTAATTATAAAGCAAAGTGCTGGGAAAAATTATTCTTAAGAGAAGGGGAAGTCTCCTTGGAGGATGAGGGAGCATTTAAGTTGGGTTTTGTGAGACAGGCATTCACTAGGTTATCTTGGAATGAATGCATTCTAGGAATAGAAAAGTGTTTCTGCAAACCATCAGTAAGAGGGGAAAGGTAAAAAGATTCCAGGATGAAGTGTTGTGCCAAAGGGAAAGTTACCTTTTAATGTAGTGACCCAGTTTCTCCATTTGTCCTATTTAGTTACTCTGTCTCAGGTTATAACCTTTCCCTCTTAATGTTTGATGAGATAAAGGTCTACCTCAGTTGTTCTGCCCCAAAACCCCAGGCTATAATCATTCCCTCTTAAATGATTGATGAGATAAAAGTTTTATATCTTTAGGTTATAGACATTTCTTCTTAATGTTTGACAGGATAAAGGTTTATCCATTTTAGATGTCATTAGAATATCAGTAACCTCCCTCCATTGGGTCATTGTAGGGGCCTCCCCCCATTAGGTTATCCCCACCCAGGTACCTCCCCCATTGTGACATTGTTCTTGTTATCCTATAAAAAAGTCTTGCTGTCTAATGCTCAGGGCTGGACTCTTTGAGATGATAGTCTCGTCCAGCCCTGGAACCAATCATGGATCCATTGGTCCCGGTATTTCTCTCCATTTAATAAACTATTGAATTGGTCTCCAATCTCTGTCTTGCTCAGTTTCTCTGGCATTACAGAAGAAAAAGTCAATGATACCAAAGTACAAAGTAGCATTATTGCACATTCTGGAATGATGGGGAATAGTCCAAGAGGAAACACAGATGAGATTACTGCCAGAAATATTACTCTTAAGATAAGATCTGCCCTGTGTTTAATGTGTTGTGCCTGAATGTCAGAAATCCCAGGTATAATAGAGTATAGAATGTTAGAGAAGTGGGAACACTGACCTTGGGCTTTAGGGCTTTAGGGCTACGACATGCAAGCAATATTTAGCCTATTGATTTCCAGAGGAAGCATGCCTACAATGAAACTAAGAGAAACAGGGATGAGGTACATGGTAGTATCCATCTTCTGGTTCTTCTTAGGAAAAGTTGTACAAGTAATGAGTCTATTAGCAAACATTTGCTAAGCACTTACTATGTGGCAGGCACTGTGCTAAACTCGGAGATAAAAAATGCAAAAGCATGATCCCTACCCTTAGAAATTCACATTCTAATGAAAGAACTCACATCTCTTTGAGATAGACATCATAAGCAAAATGATAACAGTGTTCTTGGGGACCCTCAAAATGGCAAAAATAAAGATTTGTAAAATAACTTTTTTGTAAAATGATTCAGTCAGATTGGGGGCACTGAAGATCGAGCAACAATCTTCACAACTAACATGAACCAGGCAAAGAGGGAGGGAGCACCTTCCCCAAGCAGCTCCCAGGACACTTCTTTGTGACTTTGCTGCCCCATTCAATGTGCCGTCAATGTTCATTTTAAGGTGAGTAAAGAACCTGGAAGGTGAAAAGAGACACATGGCTTGACTGACTCAAGACCCTGCACCTATTTCTGGATGTCCCAGGGAAGCAAATAAATGGAATTGACCAATAAGGCTATATCTTTCAACCAAGATCATCAAAATTACTTTGAAATCCTACAGTCAAGAGCAGTTTCAAATGACAGGATCTAATGAAGATATGAAGACATTGACTTGATTGGAATCTGAAATAGAAGTGTGACTAAACACAAGTATTCTTTCTTAATCACTCCCATCCTCTTTCACTTAGAATATATTAAACATCAAAGAAAGGTAAAAAGAGAAATTTAGGACAGAAAATGCTATAGAGAGGCCCAGAAACATAGGGAATCTCTCCCTGGAGGAACCAGGCAGCTGGTTATGAATTCAACAACATCTCCCACTTACCTGAGACTGGTGCTCTTGGGAGCAGGACCAAGAGAACAAAGGACAAATCTTGAAGAAAGAGGCTTTCCATCTCTATATCATCCCATCAGAGACACTGTAGCTGTAACTATCGAAAAGTATTTAATTTCTGATTTATTTTCTTCATCGGAATGAAAATGGATTCAATTATTTCTGAGGGTCCTTTAAACTCAGCTGAAAATCAGTGGTTCTCTTGGTCTTGACTAAAAGAGAATCCTCCTCTTCAGAGACCTGGCTATCTTGATGAGACCACCAAACTGCCCAGGCTCTCCTGAGGCATGGCGTCTGCCAAGCTCCAGTGGAAAATGAAAGCCGAAAACTTGCGGACTGTGTACCTTGGGACCTTTGCCTCTCAACCAGAGAGTCATTTACTTATCATAAAGCTTCAGTTCAAGTTATCTTTTCTTAATAGAAAATCCATGCTGTGTTTTTCCTACTTAGCCAATTTTAGGGATCAATTAATATTACTTTAGAGGTGCTCTTAGAAGTCCCCCACTTCAATCCTCAGTTATAAGGATGATGTTGTTAAGACAGCACTTTGTACATTTGAAAGCTCATTAAACAAATTGATTATTGTTGTACCCAAAACAAGTGGCAGCTCTGTTTCTGATCTGGACTTTGTCACCATACTCAGCTCCCATCTCCCCCGGAAGAGATTACTTTATCTGGGCTCACCTAACACATGAATATTCCTCTGCCAATCCAGCCTCTTCTCCTACAAGTAAATTGTACTTGTAGCCTCTATTTTGGGAAGAGACTCACTCTTACTAACCTTTTCCCTCTCAACTTGGCTTCTGACTTTTCAAATATTGACAACAACCTTAGATACTGGCAACTGCTCTCATTTTTATAGTTTATCTCTGCCCTTAGAACATAACTCTTTGAAGACTATGACTTTTTTGTTTATATTTGTAGCCTCAGTGCTTAGGACAGTGACTGGAACACTGTTGTTACTGTTGTTCAGTCATTTTAGTCATACCTGATCTTTTGTGACCCATCTGGAGTTTTCTTGGCAATGATATGGAGTGGAATGCCATTTTTCCACTTCATTTTACAAATAAGAAACTGAAGCAAATAAGATCAAGTGACTTACCCAAGATCACTTGTCTAGTAAGTGTCTGAGGCTGTTAAAACTATGTTCTCCTTTAGAGACACAACCTAAAGGAAGAGGTTACATGGCTACCCAGGATACCTGGTTTGGAAAGACCCTTATGTCTTCGAAAAAAAAACCACTTTCATGGCTTGGAAATTCTCTTTCCTGAAAATCTTGTCTGATTTGTTGGAAAAGGAAAGTGAAAGAGTTCAACTATAACCTTACATGATAATGGAGCCTCTTTTAAAAGAATACTTATAATTACATTAACAGTGGAAAACAAGGTGGATAGTGGATAGAAGTCCTGAGTCAAGAAGAGCTGAATGTGAATCTGATCTTAGATACTTACTGTTATGTGACCTTGGATAAGTCACTTTTCCCCGTTGGCCTCACTTTCCTCAAATGTAAAAGGAGAATAATATTATCCACCTCTTGGGATTGTTTTGAAGATCTAATGAAATAATATTTATAAAGGAATGATATCTCTGAATGAAATAATATTGATAACATACAATACACTATATATATCATAATATTTGTTCTTATTCTTTTCCCAATCAAGAATTATATTTTGTCAAGAGAAAAGTCCATGCTATGCATTCTCTTTTTAGCCAATTGCATATATTGTGGATTTTCAGAATTCCAAACGCCCATGTTAAACCACATCAGCATCTGCCCCAACTTTCAGGGAATTTCTATTAACTCTAGGATAAAATTAAACTCTTCATTCTGACATCTAAAGGACTTAACTGTTCAGCTCCAATGCCTTTGTTTGTTATTTTAAATATAATTCTTCTCTGTACATATCAACATATATTTGTGCATGTGTGTATGTATATGTATATGTGTGCATAAACATGTATCTATACTACACACATATTTGTCTATATAAATTTAGATGAGTTATTTGTGCATATGTGTGCAAACATATCTATGTTTCCATTCTATGTGTACTTTATATGTATTTTGTGTGTTTGTACACATTTACACTTAATACATATGTACATATATACATTTATATAAAGTGATAGAGATATATGTAATGTATATTATATTTTTTCACTTGACCTGAAATTTTATTTGTATAAGGGACTGGGGGGTTTTGAGGGAAAAATGTGTTACACTAACCAGGAGAAATCATCTAATGAAAATTAGAAATACTGCACAGGTAATCAAATCCCCCCTCCCCCCACAACAGTCTCACAGTGATCCTTGGACCAAATTCTCCACATTGGGGATTAGCAGGAAGTGTGCCCAACCAGGAGAATTTCAAACTCAGTTAAATAACTCTGCCCTCTTTGATGCCTCCTCTATTATTCTCCATTGTATGTGTTAGTAAGGCATTTAAAAAAGTTTTAATTAAAAAAAAATATTTCATTAGCTAATCTGCTGCTGCCCCTGCTGAGCCTACATGGAGCATCACTATGTGATATCTCTGTATATAACTAGCTCTTGCTCTTCTGCCAGCTCCATTTCAGGAAAGACATCAAAGGTGACACTCCAGCTGAACCTGGTCTCTCACTCGGCCACTCCAGTGATGGGTCTTTCTATGAGAGACTCAGCAAACTCTTCTGAGGAGACAGGACTGTTTAAAGCCTATCTTCAGTTAACTTCACAGAGAGAGAAAGTGGTGTCAAGAGAAAGAAGCAGATGAAGAATTGGAAATAGGCAGGGAAAGCTACAAAAAAAGACATGACCATCAGGGAGAAGAAGAAGGCATCGGACACTGCTCTTGTTCATCTGCAAATCAGTGTTTCAGCCACTCAAAATCAGAGGGTAAAAAGAAATCCAGGAGGCTAATATTGACAAACAGAAAGATTCTCAGCCTAGGAATCTAGATCAAAGCAAGAAAAAACTTCAAAAGCTAAGAAAACAGAGAAAGAATATTAAACTACATACCTAAAAGGATGCTCTTCAGAATGGACCACATTCCTCCTCATGTGCTGATATAGACATAGGCCCTGACAATAAAACCTTCTGAGATCACTGGAGTTTCTCTTTTCTTACCTCTATTTCTTTTCTATACCATCTCCCACCACTTGCCAGACAATGAAACCCAGTCCCACAGGGTCCACCAAACACCCTGATGCTACCTTCTGACTGCCCCAAATCTCCCAAAATGGAGTCCAATGTGATTTTTTTCTCTCCATGGTATCCTCAAACACAAAGAAATGGGAACAGAAAAAGATGTAAATGATTCCATGCTATTTATCCCAGTTGGAAAGGGATTAATACGAAATAAGCATTATTGATTTCATTTTAACATTCAAAAACTTCTCTTTCTAACATCTGTCTTACCATATATAATCAAAAGGTAACTGCAAGGTTATCTTCATACAGGTTTCAATATAATAAAAAATTTATGACTTCATCATCTTACTATATGTTATGTGAATTTAGGAAAGGTTTGGATTCGCTCCTATAAATGATGCTTTCTGACTCAGTTTAAGTGAAAGTAAAATTTAATTATACAATACACGGAATAGATTGCCTACAATAACACCAATACAGTAAAGAATACATAAAAGACAAAGAAAAAGAAGAAATATGATTAAAATGTAAAGCATCACCGTTTGAAGGAGCACCGTCTCTAAGTTGCAGCAGGCTGGGGAAACCTCGAGTGAACAGGTGTTGAGTTCCGATCGGGAGAGATCCCAGGTAGGTGAGGTTCCAACTACAATTAAAACTGGCCTGAATTTATAGTGCTTGAAAACAAAGTCGGCACAGAGCCAACTTGTTTACATATAGAAAGCTAGATATAGGAGAAGGAAATGCCAGATGGGCTTCCAAGATATGACTTGATTAATGTAGATGTCAAGGAGGGGGCCAACCCTCACTGACATCCATTGTGTCCCACGGAGTGTCTAGCTCCTGGGATTGTAAAAATGAAGTCAAACAGATGTGGCATGTTCCCGGTCTCATAGGGTTAAAGAAAGGCTAGGTTCCCAAGGAGGGAGTCACGTATTTGAAATGAACTTACTAATAAGAAGGCATTTCTTATTCATTTGGCCTTAAGTTCATGAGAAGCATAAGAGGACGTGACTAAGGGGGTGAAATTAGAATAAATACTTTTCATTTTAGAATACATATAATAGTTACATAGACTTAATAAAAAGATTGACAATAATAATATGGGAATAGCTAAACTATTAAAATATGAGGTAGCACTTTTAGATTTAAATAAAAAATCATACCAATCATGATTAGTATCAGAAGTAACTAAATGTGAGGCCTCAAGCAGCTGTCCTGCAACTATATGAATCTGAATTCGATATTCATTCAAGACATGCTGATTAGATTGTAATAGTTGCTTCAGGACATGAGATTGATTCAGAATATTAATTAAAGGTTGTAAAGACAAATAAATATGGGGAATAGGTAACAATTTGGGTACCCAAGTCAAATTCTGTATCACATCAGTGTCAAGGGAAAAATAGAAATCATCACCCTGCCAGTGTAAGAAGGAAACATTATTTAACAGCCAGAATAAGGAGGAGTCTGAAAAATAGAGGCAAGATCAGTATCATTATTAGATACAAGACATGTATGTTGGGCAGAAATTTCATATACCATAGAAAAATTGTTTAAAGGATATAGAGTTAGATCACAAAGATTAGAAGAATATGGGAGAAGGCAGGGCTCCATCTGCCGGGTCATCATCCCACATATTCTATCCTTATTAGTCAGTACACAGTCAGCTAAGGTATGAGTTACATTATTATGATCTATAATTACTTTGTATGTGAGATTACAAAATAATCATGTAGTACAAAAGGAATAACATGAAATTGACACAAAACAGTCCAAACATGTATTTGGTAATATATAATAGTTCCAGAGCACCAGTAAGGGATGCATTGTGCATTTTCAGGTTTAAGCTTTTTCCATATGTCAGCATGTAGGGGAAATATTTGATCCAAAATATATGGGTGTCTCCTTCTTGTAGGAGACGTTGAGCATTTTCCTTTTGGATCAAGGTAGACATATTTTGGAGAGAATATTTAGTCCAACTGAATAATTTGGTAACATTGTTAGCCGGGTGTAAATTGGCTAAAGTACTATCATCGAATACATGTAGAAATTGGCCTTGGTAGTTTAAAGTATTTTGGTGTGGTAGGATTGTTGTGGGTAACCATTGTGCGTTAACAGTTAAGGCTTGAGATACATCCTGTCCAGCACTGCGCAGTCTGCTGGCCAGGGTCTCAAGATCTATGGAATTAACTATACCCAAACCAGTTCCTGCCCCACCAAGCAAAGTATCATACCAAGCTCTTCTCCTTCTGTTGCATAAGGACAAGGGAGGAAAAGTAACATTATAGTGGAATACTATTTTGTGTTGTGAAATGGAAGTATTGGTACAACTTTTAGGGACTCTTATGATGGATGGGGGGTGCCTTAGGGTTTTTATCCCACTTTAAAAGTTGGCACCATAAGAAACAGAAATCATTAGCTATAGGAGTAGAATTAAAGCAGGTCAAAAATAAACCATTATGTCTTATCATGTTGAGGAAGAAAATAGTTTTGTTAATGACTTCAGCCCAATTGGTACTTTCCAATACAGAATTTCAGACTTTTCTATAGGTAGAAGGAATAGAATAATTAATGGGCTTTATCCCACAATTTACAGTAACATTAATGTATGGAATCATGGTTATACTAGTGTAAGATTTTTTCAACTCAATACACGAAGAACAGGCCTGGCGGCAGTCCTTACAGACATATCACTGCTATAGTTACAGGTCATATACGCTTGTTGTCTGTAAAACAGTCCTCAAAAGTATTCTGTTTTCTTGATGTGGTGGCATTGTTTAACCAAATGGTGAGTTCCCCATAAGCAGCACCATCAGTGGACAATACTTCGTGAATGGAGGATCCTGAAGTCCAGGTTCATCCCACGGAGTAACAACAGGATATCACTAAGAGACACTTAATTTCGAAGGAACATCTGGGTTAGTGGAATATGATACCATTTATCATCTCCTGGATAAACAACAATAACAATATTTGTATTCCTTTGGACAATTAATTCAGCTTGTCTAGATTTATCAATTGGGTATTTTTTCATCCACACTTTAGTTCCTGGTATTATTTTTTCAGGGGTCCAATAAGTATCATTGGAACTGCCAGATCTCTCCTCTGTCTGTAACATCAGGGGACTGATTCATTTGAGTCCATTGACCCTTCAAATAAAGCAATATTACTAATTTACATATTCTTTCTCTTGCTTTACAAGAGTAAGTTTCACTGATATGTGAATTATTTAAACATACTTTAATTTCTCCCCTGTAATCATTATCAATAAAACCACCTAAAATATGTACTTGATGCTTTAAAGCTAGACCAGATCTGGAAAATAATTGTCCATAATATCCAGAGGGTAATTTAATACCAATACCAGTATGACATAATTGTTGGCCTTGGGGAGAAATATTCACATCATGAATTATATATAAATCATATCCTGCTGATCCTAATGAAGCTCGCCAAGGTTGCCTAGAATTCTTATTTAGAGTCCACCATTGAATAGTGGGAAGAGATGATACCTTCCTTATTTGTAAATTAGGAGTCATCATCCTAGAGAGAGGAATACCTTCTCCATCAGCTAGAGGTCTATTATTCAGTTGTTTTAGAGCTTCAAATAAATTTTCTTTCCATTTTCTCAAATCATTATTATCACTTAATTTCTTTAATTTTTCCTTCAATAATCCATTCATTCTTTCTATAAGTCCTGCTGCTTGAGGATAATAAAGAATATGATAAATCCATTCAATATTATTATAATTACAATATAGTTCAATTTCTTTTCCTTTAAAATGAGTGCCATTATCACTCTGGATTTGCATGGGGGTGCCATACTATAACGAAACAATGTCTAAGGTTTTACAAGTGTTCTTTTGCGTAGCTTTCTTATATGGACAAGCAATAAGTATCCCAGAATAGGTATCCACACAAGTACAGGCATATTGGCACCCTTGATTCATAGGCAGTGGGCCTATATAATCAATTTGCCAGATTTGAGCAGGTAGTGTACCCCAAGCCAGTTCCCCAGTCACCCTCCTGGGTAAAGGGCACTGACTAAAGAGCTGACACTGGAAATATTCTTGAGATATTTGTTTAAATAAGTTAAGAAGAAGATTGATTCCCCTATCTAATGCCCACCTGTAAGAAGCAAGTGCACCAAGATGTCCTGCAGCAGCGTGGATCCAGTTTCCTAATATTAGGTCATCATCCTTAGTGGGAATCACTTACAGTGCCTTTCCTTGTATTTTGGATAGTTCATCTGCTCGTGCATTATACTCACATTCCATGGAATCCATCTTTACATGCGCATCCACATGAAACACAGACACATTAGTATTCTGACACCAATCCCATATTTGTAACCACAATTTCTTACCCCAGACCTCCTTATCCCTTATTTTCCAAACATGTTCCTTCAACATGGGCATCCAGACCACTAGTCCATTAGCCACCACCCATGAGTCAGTAAACAAATGACACTGATTTCCTTTTTCACTCTGTATTGCTTGATAAGCAGCTATCAGTTCAGCCCACTGGCTACTTTGGCCTTCTCCTGTAGCCTCCAGAACAGTATTTTTTTACTGGATTATATGCTATTGCTCTCCAATATCTTTTGGAGCCTATGTACTTGGCTGAACCATCAGTAAACCAGGCATGGTCTTTTTGCTCTTTGGTTAAGGAATCCCTTGATTCCAAGATACTGGGGACTGCTCATATATTCTGGGTGTTTCCACACATTCCTGCTGGTTTGGAAGTTCTAAAACCTTCTCATGCAGAGCAGACACTCCCTGCCTCCCAGTTTTTACTCTATTTTGTAAATACCACTTCCATTTAATTATGGAAGATTCTTGAGCATGTCTAATTTTGTGGGAAGTAGGTGTCCCCAAAATCCAGCTCATTATGGGTATAGCTGGCCTTAAAATTACTTCATGATTTAAAGTTAAATGCTCAGTTTCCACCAATGCCCAATATGCTGCTAATAATTGTTGTTCAAAAGGAGTATAATTTTGGCCTGCAGGGGGCAATTTTGGGGACCAAAACCCTAGGGGAACATTCTTCCCCTGCTGTTTTTGCCACAAACTCCAGTTTGCATATCCATTTAAAACAGATACTTGTAATTCTACAGGCCCCTCCTTCATAGGCCATAAATCTAGGGCAGTCTGGATAGCAGCTTTAGCTTCCTCAAAGGCCTGTATCTCCTTATCTCCCCACTCAAATTCATATTTCTTTCTGGTGACCTTATACAAAGGTTGCAAGATCTGGCCTAAATGGGGAATATGATTCTTCCAAAATGCAAATAAACCTAAATTTTTGTGCTTCTTTCTTATTCCGGGGAGGAGAAAAGTCCAAAATTTTCTGCCTGGCCTTTGGTAATATTTCTCTTTGGCCTTTATTCCAAATTATTCCTAAAAACTTTACACTCTGGGCATGTCCTTGTAGTTTATCAGGATTGATTTCCCATCCTTTCCCTTACATGTGTTCTATAAGCTGCACCAGTCGTTGTTCAACACTGTGAACAGTAGTGGCTTGTATCATAATATCATCAATATAATGGGTTAATTTCACATCAGAGCAATTAAGTTCATCCAAGTGTTCAGTCACTATTCGATGACAAATAGTGTGACTATGTAGATAACTTTGGGGAAGTCTAGTAAAGGTATATTGCCTGCCCTGCCAGGTAAATGCAAATTGGTCCCACTGCTTAGGTTCTATAGGAATAATAAGAAATGCTAAGTCTATTACTGCATACCAAGAAACAGGATATGACTGCACAGCTTCTATTAGAGTAATAGTATCTGGGACAGCTGCATATAAGGGAGGGGTGACTCTATTTAACTGTCTATAATCTACTGTCATCCTCCAGGATCAATCAGATTTTCTTACAGGCCAAACTGGATTATTCCAGGCAGTAGTTGGAGGGATTAACACTTCAGCCTGCACATTTTCCTTTATAGTTTGAGTAATCTCTTCTGTCCCTCCTGGTATCCTATATTGCTTTTGACCAACAATTCTTGAGGCAACAGGGACAGAGACTGGAGGCATTAAATAATTTCCCAACCACTACAGCTATTTGCAAAGTCCTTATAGCAAATTGATATTGTCCATCAGGTAAATGTAAGGTCATCCCTTTTAATATGTCAATTCCTATTATATACTCAGGAATGGGTACAGTTACTACTTTGTATTCCTTTTTAGGGAATGTTCCTATCTTCAAATTCAAAGATACTTGTCTAGCCCTAACTTTGTGTCCACCCAGCTCCGAAATAGTTATTGGAATTCCATTTCTAAATTTAGTAGGATTCCCATAAATCAATGTGGCCTCTGCCCCCATGTCCACCAAAGCATGGGTTTTAGTAGTAGATCCATTTTTCCAAAATATTAATAAAGGCACATGGGGTCTATGATCAGTATGTAAAGGATGGACACGTGAGGCTTGACCTTTATCCTATTCCCCTTTTAGATGATCTAGAGAAGGATAAAGGGAGGTGAGTGGGCAGCGGGAGTCACATTTAAAGCAGATACTTGTCCTTTATTCCCCACCTTCTTTTTATATAGCTGATACATATCAGAGGTAGTAATCCCATCTATCTCTTCTCTTTTTACTCCTGCCTTTAAAAGAGCAGAAAACATTTCCTTTCTAGACATTCTATTGTTAGAATTAGACCCAGTCTTCCGTTTATTCCATTCTCTGGGAGCAGATTCGCCTACATCTTTAAATTCTCCTAGATCTCCCAATTGAGATAACTTATCTATCACTTGTCCCAGATATCCCCCTGTGGCTGCCATTAGGAGAGTCAAGATTAATTGTTTATAGGCAGGAGAAGTTGATTTTACGATAGGAACTCTATGTAAGGCTATTACTGGGGTGTCAGTGTATGAATCAGCATCTCCCACTAGGACTGCAGTTTTCATGACTTCCTCTTTCAGTCTTTGAATTCCAGCTCTCAAAGTATACCAGGGGTGGGCAGCATTAGGCCACATGGAGGAGTCAGGATACTGATTCCTCAAACCTAAAGCAACTAATTCTAAAAGAGTGGTATTACTACCATTCTGATTAAGCCCAATTTGACTATAATCTCTAATGGCCTGTTGTACAAAAGGATTTGAAGTGAAACTGGCAAATTTTAAACAATCTTGAGGATCTAGCCAGACTCCACCAGCTCCTCCATCATTTAATCTAACTAACCATGAGATAGTGGTACCTCTATTCTCTGAGAAAATCTACTAAGTAAGTCAGTAATTTCTCTCTGTGAAAAATCCTCATTAATCTCAGTGACTTTTGGCTGGTTATTGCCTTCTCTTTCAGCCCTTCATCTAATGATGGGTCTAGCCTCTTCCTCTGCTTCAGGAATTTTGTCTTCTATTATTTCTTCCCCTCTTTCATCATCCTCATCCCATATATCTCCATCCCATTTGTCAGGATCCCAATCCATTTTTGCAGAGGCTATTACAGGATGCACTTTCTTTTTATTAACTTTCCCTCTCCTGTTCCTATACTTATATTGAGCTACTCAGACAGTCACTTTTTCGGCAATGCTCTGGTAATTACGAGCTTGATCTCCCAAAACAAAATTTTGGCATTGTAACATTGACATTCATCCCTGCAATGCAGACATTTCTTTTTCCATCTGAATTCTTTCCTCCTCTTTCTTTTGTAACTCTTGACACACCTTTCTATAAGCTGTGAACACCATTCATTTCCTTCCCTTTCTCTATTGGAATGTTAATTAAATATTCAGCTAAGTAAGCCTGCTTGCTTTTTCTTATGCGAGCATTCCAATCCTCACATATTCCAGAGCTCTGTGCCCAGATCTTTGCTAAGAAAGAAAAGGACATGTCCCCCCAACCCGGAACTTCAATGGGTGTGGGGGAATCACAATTCTTCTTAAAGAAAAGCATTCATATAGCGAATCCTGCTGACTACACCAATTTTTATTATGTGAATTTAGGAAAGGTTTGGATTCGCTCCTATAAATGATGCTTTCTGACTCAGTTTAAGCGAAAGTAAAATTTAATTATACAATACACGGAATAGAGTGCCTACAATAACAACCAACACAGTAAATAATACATAAAAGACAAAGAAAAAGAAGAAATATGATTAAAATGTAAAGCATTACCGTTCAAAGGAACACCGTCTCTAAGTTGCAGTAGACTGGGGAAACCTTGAGTGAACAGCTGTTGAGTTCCGAAAGGGAGAGATCCCAGGTGGTGAGGTTCCAATGACAATTAAAACTGGCCTGAATTTATAGTGCTTGAAAACAAAGTCAGCACAGAGCCAACTTGCTTACATATAGAAAGCTAGGTATAGGAGAAGGAAATGCCAAATGGGCTTCCAAGATATGACTTGATTAATGTAGATGTCAGGGAGGGGGCCAACGCTCACTGACATCCATTGTGTCCCACAGAGTGGCTAGTTCCTGGGATTGTAAAAGTGAAGCCAAACACATGTAGCATGTTCCTGTCTCATAGGGTTAAAGAAAGGCTAGGTTCCCATGGAGGGAATCACATACTTGAAATGGTCTGAAATTAACTTACTAATAACTTTCTTATTCACCACAACTTCATAATACCAATAGTAATTATAGGCCTTCTGTGTCTTAGTAGGGATGAATAAAATATATTCTACACACACACACACACATACACACATATATATTTACATACATATTCCATTTTTAAAAGTACTCTACCTGGATAAGCTTCTGACTGTGCAACCAAACTTTGTTGTTACTGGTTTTTAATCATGTCCAACTCTTTGTGACCATGTGGATCAACTGTCCATTGGATTTCTTGGCAAAAATACTAAAATGGTTTGTCATTTTTTTTCTCCAGCTTTATGCAGGCAGGATTTAAGTGACTTGTACAGAGATACACACCTAGTAGATGTCTGAGATCAGATTTAACTCAGATGTTCCTGATTTCAAGTCAAGTGCTCGAGTCACTGTCACATCTAATTGCTCTTATCTTCAAACTTAGCTAAATTGATAATCAGGTGACAATCCACCACTGGACATATGTTCTACTTCACTGGCATAGTCTTTGAGAACCTAGCTTCTCCTCTAGTCACAATAGCATGTAGATGGCATATGAATAAATAGCATAAAAAACCAATTCAATTTCCTAAACTTTGTTAATTCTCATTTTAGAATAATGTTAAAAATATTTGTTAATACATGAATTCAGACCTAGAATGTTTCACCTAAGTTCATATAGAGAAATTGTAAGAGTTGGGGTTATCCTGCATGAAATACCAATATTGTTGATTCTTCTCCATTGAAAGAAGCCATATTCTCAGTAGCAAGTATATCTTTCCATAGGGCACCACTGCAAAAAGCATATAATCAATCTCTATAGTTAAAGACCCTGTGTGAACTTTGAATGAATTATTTTTACCTATCCCAAAGCCAATTTTAAGATCAAAGAATCTTAAAAATCCAGATCTGTAAGCCAATAATGAAAGGTAAATCTTATACAAGGTTAAATGTCAGTGAATTTTGTTAGTTTATATCTATCTTCTTTGTCAATTCTATGAATTGTTTGATTTCTCTATTTCACTGACTTGAAACCATATACATAGGCATTTAGGGCAATTCCTAGTTATATTTTAACCATCTTTTGGTTCCTAGGTATAATGATCTTTTCTGAGTCTAGGTTGGTAAACACCATTATTTCTTGGACCTTTGGATTCTCTCTGATAGTGACAATGCTTTCCATAGTGTTCCCTCTTTTATCATTTGTCGCAGTGAGAGATTAGTTTTATTAGGACAGAATATGCAAGTGGAATCATTTCTAGTTAACTTGCCCAAATTCCCCTTGTCACCAGATTTTTTTAGATGTTTAGTGCTATAATCAAGCTAATTATAAATAATATCAGAAATAGTAGTCCACTGATGAGAATCATAGAGGGAAATGTTGTTCCTGCATGAGTGCTGTGTACATTTGATCTCAGTGCTGGGCTTTGGCAATCAGCATAGAGATTGTGGCTTCTAACAAGGAAGAACTAAAACTTTTTCCATCCATTCGAGGAAGGAGGAAAGGATGAACTGTGTCCGCATCCAAAGTGACACCCACTGCAAAGAAATGTATACATTCAATCCCAGGGTTCGAAACAAGAGCCTACCGCTATGCTCTCTCACTTCACTAGCCCTCCCTGTGATATGCTTTATGTAATGAGGCTTCATCTCTTGATGATTCCCTAGAACATATTTCCCAGCTGCAATTCCAAATCAACTCCAAGTTCAAAGCCCCAAACTCTCCTCCAGAGATACCCATGTACACATTGAATCAATGCCTTCAACCCTATTTTGTTGAAAAATGCAAGATCATCTGGGCAAACTGCTTCCACTTTCCTTTTTTCTTGGACATATTTTTGTCTTTTCACATGCCCTGTCTCCATTTTCCCTGTCTCAGAAAGATGTCCATTTTCCATCTTTACTTTTACTGCCCCCATTATCATCAAACACACACACATACACATACAAGCAAATAAAAATAACTAGCTTTAAGGTACAAAGTACCTTACAAATAGTATGTCCTTATGAAAATATGTTCCAAATCATTATTAATCAAAGAAATGCAAATTAAGACAACTCTGAGATACCACTACACACCTGTCAGATTGGCTAGAATGACAGGGAAAGATAATGTGGAATGTTGGAGGGGATGTGGGAAAACAGGGACACTGATACATTGTTGGTAGAATTGTGAACACATCCAGTCATTCTGGAGAGCAATTTGGAACTATGCTCAAAAAATTTCAAACTGTGCATACTCTTTGATCCAGCAGTGTTTCTACTGGGCTTATACCCCAAAGAGATACTAAAGAAGGGAAAAAGACCTATATGAGCCAAAATGTTTGTGGCAGCCCTGCTTGTAGTGGCTAGAAGCTGGAAAATGAATGGATGCTCATCAATTGGAAAATGGTTGAGTAAATTGTGGTATATGAACGTTATGGAATATCATTGTTCTGTAAGAAATGACCAGCAGGATGAATACAGAGAGGACTGGCGAGACTTACATGCACTGATGCTAAAAGTGAAATGAGAAGAACCAGGACATCATTATATATCTCAACAACTATACTGTTTGAGGATGTATTCTGATGGAAGTGGATCTCTTTGATAAAGAGAGCTAATTCAGTTTCAATTGATCAAGGATGTACAGAAGCAGCTACACCCAAAGAAAGAACACTGGGAAATGAATATAAACTGTTTGCATTTTTGTTTTTCTTCCCGGGTTATTTATACCTTCTGAATCCAATTCTCCCTGTGCAACAAGAGAACTATTCAGTTCTGCAAACATAGATTGTATCTAGGATATACTGCAACATATCTAACATATATAGGACTGCTTGCCATCTAGGC
This sequence comes from Antechinus flavipes, assembly GCF_016432865.1. Lineage (NCBI taxonomy): Eukaryota > Metazoa > Chordata > Mammalia > Dasyuromorphia > Dasyuridae > Antechinus > Antechinus flavipes. The sequence goes on from NC_067403.1 coordinate 249,487,761, forward strand.
GAGTGGGTGGAGGGAGAGAGGAGAAAAATAGGAACAGAAGTGAGTGCAAGGGATAATGTTGTAAAAAATTATCCTGGCATGGGTTCTGTCAATAAAAAGTTATTTTTAAAAATAGTATGTCTTTTTACCTACACAACAAAACTGAAAGGTTGTTGCTATATTGTTCCCATTTGCAACTGAGGAAACTGAGGCAAACTAGTTAACTGATTTGCCTCTGGTAAAACAGTCAATATCCGAAACTCAGCCTAGCTGAGTCCAGTGTGTCCCCGAGTTGCTAAATCTATTTTGTTTGTATTATAGTATAGTTACACTTCCATAAAATCATACCTCTATACACTTTCTAGGTTAGGATTCTTTTTACTGTATTGTGAAGGAACAGTTAGAAAGGTAAGAGAAAAATAATAAGGGAAAAGGGATATCAAATAATAGTATATTGCTACAAAGTCCAAGAGAAGAGAGTTTCAAGAAGGGAAATATAAGATAGGATAAAACAAAATAAATAATTCTTTGAACACCTTAAAATCCTATGTAAATATGAACTATTTTTCACAGAATCAGAAAATCTCAGTGAGAAGAACTTAAGGTCTTTCAATCCAATGTGCAACTGAAAGAGAATCACTCTAAATAATAATGTTCAGTAAGTTGATAATCAGTCAATTGACAAACATGAATTAAATGCTTACTTTGAGCCAAACTATACTAAGGACTAATTTAGATCAAGTTACAACCATTTATTAATCATCTACTATAAATAAATCACTATGCTAAGCTCTGAGGATACAAAAATAAAGAATGAAACAAAGACCTAAATTTGGGGATTAATAAAACATAGATTTTAGTTAGAAGGGACCTGAGAAGCCAACTTATTCCTCAGCACCCTCCCCCCGCCCTCTCCTCCCCCCCCCCCATGAGACTTTTTACACATGAGACAACAAAGACCTGAGAGTTTGAATGACTTTCACAAAAGCTGGTTAAATTACAGAGGGAGAATTGTAGCCCATATCCTTGACCCTAAAATCAACACTCTCTTCTCTCCACCACTTTGTCTTCACTTCAGACCATCCTTTTGTCTTTTAATTGTCTCTAATTGTCAAGTTTTTCTTTACTTCTTACTTGTTTGATCCATTTTTCTTCCATCTACTTTCTGGGTCCAAGCAGAATAATCATAATCCCTATTTCACATGGCAGCTTTTCAAATACTTGAATAACTTAAATATGTTCATTTATATAAACAATTACAGCTAGGGTTTTATGTAGCACCTGATATTTGAAACCCTCATTCTGTGTGTTTTATAATTATTATCTCATTTCATCCCCACAACAACCTTGAAAGGCAGAAAATCCCCATTCTGATCTCCATTCTACAGTTGAGAAAAATGAGGTAAAGTAAAGCTAAATGACTTTCCCACTAGTGTCTAAGAGTGGATTTGAACTTAGATCCTCTTGACTCCATGTCCAATATGATATTCAGTGTACCACCAAGCTTCCCCAACATGTCCAGCTTAAATATCCAATTTCTTAATTCTCACTTGGCATCAGTTTAAGGCCTTTAACCACCCTGATTTCCCTTCCATGGATTCTCAATTTATAAATGTCCTTCCTAATGTATGGCACCTGAAACTAAAATCAGTAATACTTCTGATGTAGGCTGACCAGAGGGATGTACAGTGAAACTATCATCTTTCTAGTCTTAGCTATTATTAAGCTTCTTTCAATGAATATTTGGAAGGAATATTTGGAAGGAATATTATTCAGGATGATTTTAGAGAGGCCTGGAGAGACTTACATGAACTGATGTTAAGTGAAGTGAGTAGAACCAAGAGGACATTGTACACAGTAACAAGAAGATTATACAATGATCAATTCTGATGGACATGGCTCTTTTCAACAATGAGATGATTCAGACAATTCCAATGGTCTTGGGATAGAGACAACCACCTATACTCTTTTCTGTCATCCAGTGCTGTTGAATTAAATGGAGCTTGTAGTGCAAAATAATCTCAGACGTAGTTCAAAGACATTTTGTGCTCCCCTCTGATTTTCCATTTTGCATCTCTGTCACTGTTTAATTAAACTTTCAAATTTAGTTTTCTCTCTGGTGGTCACCAAAGATGTTTCCCTTTATTCAAATCCACTGATGCTGCTGCCATCAAAATCATTCTGGTGTACACTTTTGCTACTTCTCACAGACTTTGATAGTTAAAACTCACAATGTCACTTACTCAAAGAAAGGAATATCAAAAGGCAATCAGAGTTAGCTAAAGTTCACCTAGTTGTGTTCCCACTGCATTGGTTGCCAAATAGGGTGCCATAACACCAGCATAGAATGGGATTTTAGGAGTCAAATGGGGAATATAGTACATTGTCCTCTCCCCACCTCATCTTAGAATGACATTTAATCATTTACTAAATTATAATCAAGAGGAAGTAAACAGGAATCTGCATCCCCTTTAAAAGTCCCTGAATCCTCAGATCTTCCTGCTTAATAGCTAGTTAGGGATTCCCAAGTCATCAGTCATTTGTGACAAAGTCAAGGCTTCAAATTCTCTCATGGTTGATTAGGAGCAGGTAAAGAATATTTACACATGCTGCAAAGAATGGTCTTTATGTGTTACAAATTATGTTAGTGGGATTGCTTTTACTTATAATCATGTAATTGTGAGGTCATTTTTATTTTTGTGCTTTTGGAATTCTCTCCATTCACCATACCTTCAGTTTAAACTTGCTATTTCAATCCACAAAAATAAGTCATTACTTCCCTTGTATACAATTTCAATAATTCCCAGTTTGGGTTTGAAGGGAGGGGTGAGAAATGAAAGTGGAAATTACAAGGTGAAATCAAACTCACTAGCAAATTTATTATAAATTTGTCAGATTCATACTATGGTATATCAATAAGACCAATCATATAAATTCAGTTATTGCTTACTTTGATAAAATTAGGAACAAATAGGTGACATTTTGCAATCAGGATTGAAAAAGAAAATCCTGGATACCAGGTCTAACAGTGTTGAGCAGATGTAATTCTGGGCTATGTCTGTGGGTGAGGATAAGTGACCACATGTTCTCATGGTGAGTGTGTTGCCAGAGGGAACAAGAACATTTTCAGGACAGCAAGGTTGAAAATCCTAACTGTGGCTTAGAAGAGGTAAAGAGTGCCTGAGATTTAGACTCCAGACAGAATTCAAAAAATAATAGTAATGAGGACTCAAGGTCTGAAGCAATACTTCAGACTTTAACAATTTAGTATTTGATCCTGGTAACAATAAAAAGGCATTAAAAATAAAACAAAACAAAAATAAAAAGGAGTAAGCAAAGAAAAACATCCTGACTATAAGTAGTTACTATGAGTAAAAGATGATTTGCCACTCCTAACCCAAAGAGTAATGTCAAATGCTCACAAGTCTAAAAAGAGTCCATGGAAGAGCTTAAAAAGGAATTCAAAAATCAAATAACAGAGAAAAAGAAAAAAATAAGGGGGGAAGCAATCCATGAAAATTATGAAAAGAAAATAAATCAATTGGAAAAAAGAGATTGAAAGTCTTAGGGAAGAAATTTAACACCTTGAAGGCTAGAACTGGGCAAGAAAAATTGAATGGTATTATTAAGACATCAAGAAATAAGTATATTTCCCTTCCCTGGATTCTCAATTTATAAATGTCCTTCCTAATGTATGGCACCTAAAACTAAAATCAGTAAGACTTCTGATGTAGGCTGACCAGAATAGAATAAACCTAGAATAAAAGAAGAAAATCTCAAATATCTTTTAGAAAAATAACTGATATTGAAAAGTTTGAAGATATGCGGTTGGAATCCTTACAAAGTGGTAATTTAGCATGGTACTTAGCAAATCCTCCAGCTCACTAATGTATTTCAGTACTCATTGGAGTTCCCATGTTTGGGAGATTTCAAGGTTTAGTATGAGATATCCGAATTCAAAACTCCCTTAATCCCTGCCTCCAGAAGGAGGAATCAACCTTTGGGAGATCATCTCTAAAGAGGCTGTCAGCTTTGAGTTAGTGTGTTACTTCAGAACATTGCCAGGGGTCAGAAAGGACTCTGGGAGATTGAGAGCCAGAAGCTCTCTCTCAGAAGCAAGACAGATTCATTTCCAACTTTCACCTTGGTGCTGTCTGGAGGCTGAAGAAAGCAGAGGCAGAAGCAAAGGACAAAGCTGCAAGAGCTCTTAGACCCAAGGAGAGAGAGAGACCTCTAAGAAAACTAACCAGGCTATATTGGAGACAATAAAAAATCAGAACTTTTAGCACCTGGTTGAATTTGGGTGATTATTACTTTTAACTGAAACTAAGGGTGTCTCCAGAAAACCTCCTCAAGAAAACTGCTCACTCCCAGAGAGAACCATTATATTTTAAAGAAGAAAAACACCACAATATGCAATAGAAATTCTTATATTCAGATTACCTGAAAGTTATGATAAAAATAGATTTTGGTATCATGTTACAAGAAATTATTAAGGGAAATCCTTCTGAAATTCTAGAGCAAGAGGGTAAGAGGGAAATAGAAAAATAAATGTATTATTCATGACCTCAAAAAGAGCCCAGAAGGAAAAATTACAGGAATGTCATATCCAAGTTTCAAAATTCCAAGATTAAGGAGAAAATATTTTAAGCAACAAGAAAAAATACAATTTAAAGATTGCAGAGTTATAGCCAGGATTTCACAAGACCAAGCAACTTTTACACTAAAAAGCAGAGGTTTTAGAACATTCTATTTCAAAGAGTAAAAGAAGTAGAGTTGCAAACAAGAATAAAGTACCTGGCAAAACTGAGTTTAATCTGAATAAAAAATTAAAAGAACATTTCAATGAACTTAGAAACCAAACTCAATGGAAAATTAAAAAATAAAAAATCTAGAAGAAGCATAAGTAAAACATTAAATATTACTTACAAAGCACTCATTTACATCAAACTGTTCACTTATTATATATGGAAATGTTATCGGTATTCTTAAAACTGTCTCCATTATTAGAATAGCTTGAAAGAAGGATTGGAGGTGAATTATGTATCTTGGGGTGTTTTTTTTAAATTAAAAGGTCAAAAGGAGCATTATCTCATAAAATGGAGTGTGAAAAGAAATACTTATACAAATGAAGTAGATGGGGGTGGAGGGATGGTAATGTTGGAACCTTACTCTCATCAGATTTTGGTTGAAAAGGAAAGAACATGTACATCTTTTTTTTTTTTTTCATATAGATGATATTTTTCTTTTCTTTTCTTTTTTTAAATTTTATTTAATAATTACTTTATATTGACAGAATCCATGCCAGGGTAATTTTTTTTACAACATTATCCCTTACATTCGTTTCTGTTCCAATTTTTCCCCTTCCTCCCTCCACCCCCTCCCCTAGATGGCAAGCAGTTTTATATATGTTAGATATATTGCAGTATATCCTAGATACAATATATGTTTGCAGAACCGAACAGTTCTCTTGTTGCACAGGGAGAGTTGGATTCAGAAGGTAAAAATAACCTGGGAAGAAAAACAAAAATGCAGATAGTTCACATTCGTTTCCCAGTGTTCTTTCTTTGGGTGTAGCTGCTTCTGTCCATCATTTATCAATTGAAACTCAGTTAGGTCTCTTTGTCAAAGAAATCCACTTCCATCAAAATATGTCCTCATACAATATCGTTGTCGAAGTGTATAATGATCTCCTGGTTCTGCTCATTTCACTTAGCATCAGTTCATGTAAGTCTCTCCAAGCCTCTCTATATTCATCCTGCTGGTCATTTCTTACAGAACAATAATATTCCATAACATTCATATACCACAATTTACCCAGTCATTCTCCAATTGAGGGGCATCCATTCATTTTCCAGTTTCTAGCCACTACAAACAGGGCTGCTACAAACATTTTGGCACATACAGGTCCCTTTCCCTTCTTTAGTATTTCTTTGAGATATAAGCCCAATAGAAACACTGCTGGATCAAAGGGTATGCACAATTTGATAACTTTTTGGGCATAATTCCAGATTGCTCTCCAGAATGGTTGGATTCATTCACAACTCCACCAACAATGCATTAGTGTCCCAGTTTTCCCGCATCCCCTCCAACATTCATCATTATTTTTTCCTGTCATCTTAGCCAATCTGACAGGTGTGTAGTGGTATCTCAGAGTTGTCTTAATTTGCATTTCTCTGATCAATAATGATTTGGAACACTCTTTCATATGAGTGGTAATAGTTTCAATTTCATCCTCTGAAAATTGTCTGTTCATATCCTTTGACCATTTATCAATTGGAGAATGGCTTGATTTCTTATAAATTTGAGTCAGTTCTTTATATATTTTGGAAATGAGGCCTTTATCAGAACCTTTAACTGTGAAGATGTTTTTCCAGTTTGTTGCTTCCCTTCTAATCTTGTTTGCATTAGTTTTATTTGTACAAAGACTTTTTAATTTGATGTAATCAAAATTTTCTATTTTGTGATCAGTAATGGTCTCTAGTTCATCTTTGGTCACAAATTTCTTTCTCCTCCACAAGTCTGAGAGATAAACTATCCTATGTTCCTCTAATTTATTTATAATCTCGTTCTTTATGCCTAGGTCATGGACCCATTTTGATCTTATCTTGGTATATGGTGTTAAGTGTGGGTCCATGCCTAATTTCTGCCATACTAATTTCCAATTATCCCAGCAGTTTTTATCAAATAATGAATTCTTATCCCAGAAGTTAGGGTCTTTGGGTTTGTCAAATACTAGATTGCTATAGTTGACTATTCTGTCTTGTGAACCTAATCTTTTTCACTGATCCACTAATCTATTTCTTAGCCAATACCAAATGGTTTTGGTGACTGCTGCTTTATAATATAATTTTAGATCAGGTACAGCTAGGCCACCTTCATTTGATTTTTTTTTTCATTAATTCCCTTGAGATTCTCGACTTTTTATTGTTCCATATGAATTTTGTTGTTATTTTTTCTAGATCATTAAAATATTTTCTTGGAAGTCTGATTGGTATAGCACTAAATAAATAGATTAGTTTAGGGAGTATTGTCATCTTTATTATGTTCGCTTGGCTGATCCAAGAGCACTTAATATTTTTCCAATTATTTAAGTCTGACTTTATTTGTGTGGAGACTTTTTTATAATTTTGCTCATATAATTCCTGACTTTCCTTTGGTAGATAGATTCCCAAATATTTTATGGTATCAACAGTTATTCTGAATGGAATTTCTCTTTGTATCTCTTGCTGTTGGGTTTTGTTGGTGATGTATAAAAATGCTGAGGATTTATGGGGATTTATTTTGTATCCAGCTACTTTGCTAAAATTGTGAATTATTTCTAATAGCTTTTTAGTAGAATCTCTGGGTTCTCTAGGTATACCATCATATCATCTGCAAAGAGTGATAGTTTGGTTTCCTCATTGCCTACTCTAATTCCTTTAATATCTTTCTTGACTCTTATTGCCGAGGCTAGTGTTTCTAATAAAATATTATTAATATTTAAAATATAATTAAATAATATTTTATTATGATAGTGGGCAACCTTGCTTCACTCCAGATCTTACTGGGAAAGGTTCCAGTTTTTCCCCATTGCATATGATGCTTACTGATGCTTTTAAATATATGCTCCTGACTATTTTAAGGAAAAGTCCATTTATTCCTATGCTCTCAAGTGTTTTTATTAGGAATGGATGTTGGATTTTATCAAATGCTTTTTCTGCATCTATTGAGATGATCATATGGTTTTTGTTTGTTTGGTTATTGATATAGTCAATTATGCTAATAGTTTTCCTAATATTGAACCAGCTCTGCATTCCTGGTATAAATCCTACTTGGTCATAGTGTATTATCCTGGGGATGATTTTCTGTAATCTTTTTGCTAATATTTTATTTAAGATTTTAGCCTCAATATTCATTAGGGAGATTGGTCTATAATTTTCTTTCTCTGTTTTCAGCCTAGCTGGTTTAGGTATCAGTACCATATCTGTGTCATAAAAGGAGTTTGATAGGACTCCTTCAATCCCTATTTTTTCAAATAGTTTATTTAGCATTGGAGTTAATTGTTCTTTAAATGTTTGGTAGAATTCACATGTAAATCCATCTGGTCCTGGGGATTTTTTCTTAGGGAGTTGATTGATAGTTTGTTCTATTTCTTTTTCTGAGATGGGACTGTTTAGGATATTTACTTCTTCCTCTGTTAGTTTGGGCAAGCTATATTTTTGGAGGTATTCTTCTATTTCATTTAAGTTGTCGAATTTATTGGCATAAAGTTGGGCAAAGTAACTCCTAATTATTGCTCTAATTTCCTCTTTGTTAGTGGCCAGTTCTCCCTTTTCATTTTTAAGACTAACAGTTTGATTTTCCTCTTTCCTTTTTTTAATCAGATTTACTAAGGGTTTGTCTATTTTGTTGGTTTTTTCATAGAATCAACTCTTAGTTTTATTAATTAATTCAATAGTTTTTTTACTTTCAATTTTATTGATCTCTCCATTTATTTTTAGAATTTCAAGTTTAGTGTTTGACTGGGGGTTTTTAATTTGTTACTTTTCTAGCATTTTTAGTTGCAAGCCCAATTCATTGACCTTCTCTTTCTCTATTTTATACAAATAGGCCTCTAGAGATATGAAATTTCCCCTTATTACCGCTTTGGCTGCATCCCATACATTTTGGTATGATGTCTCATTATTATCGTTTTCTTGGGTGAAATTATTAATTATGTCTATGATTTGCTGTTTCACCCAATCATTCTTTAGTATGAAATTGTTTAGTTTCCAATTATTTTTTGGTCTACTTCGCCCTGGCTTTTTGTTGAATGTAATTTTCATTGCATCATGGTCTGAAAAGGATACATTTACTATTTCTGCCTTACTGCATTTGAGTTTGAGGTTTTATGTCCTAATATATGGTCAATTTTTGTATAGGTTCCATGAACTGCTGAAAAGAAAGTGTACTCCTTTCTGTCTCCATTACATTTTCTCCAGAGATCTATCATATCTAACTTTTCTAGTATTCTATTTACCTCTTTGACTTCTTTCTTATTTATTTTTTGGTTTGATTTATCTAATTCTGAGAGTGCAAGGTTGAGATCTCCCACTATTATAGTTTTATTGTCTATTTCTTCTTGCAGCTCTCTTATTTCTCTTTTAAGAATTTAGATGCTACACCACTTGGTGCATATATGTTTAATATAGATAGTGCTTCATTATCCATGCTACCCTTTAGCAAGATATAGTGCCCTTCCTTATCTCTTTTAATTAGATTAATTAGCTTGATCTGAGATCAGGATGGCTACCCCTGCTTTTTTGACTTCACCTGAAGCATAGTAGATTTTGCTCCAACCTTTTACCTTTAACCTGCATGTATCTCCCCGCTTCAGGTGTGTTTCCTGTAAACAACATATTGTAGGATTCTGGCTTTTAATCCATTCTGCTAACTGCTTCCTCTTTATGGGGGAGTTTCCCCGTTCACATTTATGGTTAGAATGACCAATTCTGTATTACTTGCCATCTTGTTAACCCCAATTTATGCTTTTCTCCCTTCTTTCCCTTTTACCCCTCTTCCCAGTATTAAGCTTGTGAGCACCACTTGCTTCTCACAGCCCTCCCTTTTTAGTATTCCTCCCCCTGCCTTAGAGTTCCTCCCCCTATCTTACCCCTTTCCCTCCCAGTTTCCATATTCCCTTCCGCTTAGCTTATTCCTTCCCTTTTCACTTTTCCCTTCTCACTTTTCAATGAGGTGGGAGAAGTTTCACCATAGATTGAATATGTCTAAGATTTTTCACTTAAAGCCAATTCTGAAGGCAGTAAGATACCCACTATATTCATCCCCCTCCATTCTTTCTCTCAGATATAATAGGTTTTCTTTGCCTCTTCATGAGATGTACTACCCCCACTTTACCCTTTTTCTGGTACAATGTCCTTCCCACATCAGTTTCTAGAACAAGGTATACATGTATTTTTTATACATCTATATAGCCGAAATATAGTTCCCAAGATTAATCTTTACCTTTTTAGATTTCTTTTGAGTTCTATATTTGTAGATCAAACTTTTTGTTAAGTTCTGGCTTTTTCATCAAAAATAGGTGAAATTCGCTTACTTCGTTGAATGTCCATCTTCTTCCCTGGAAAAAGATGCTCATTCTAGCTGGGTAAGTTATTTTTGGTTGCATACCAAGTTCCTTAGCCTTTCGGAATATCATATTCCAGGCCCTTCGATCTTTTAATGTGGATGCTGCCAGATCCTGGGTGATCCTTATTGTGGCTCCTTGATACTTGAATTGGATTTTTCTAGCCGCTTGCAATATTTTTTCCTTCGTCTGAGGGTTCTGGCATTTGGCCACTATATTCCTTGGTGTTTTGATTTTAGGATCCCTTTCAGTGGGTGATCGATGAATTCTTTCAATGTTTATTTTTTCCTCTGTTCATATGACTTCTGTGCAGTTCTCTTTGATAATTTCCTGGAAAATAGTGTCCAGGCTCTTTTTTTCATCATGCTTTTCTGGGAGTCCAATGATTCTCAGATTGTCTCCCCTGGATCTGTTTTCCAGGTCTGTTGTCTTCCCCAGAAGGTATTTCACATTCTTTTCCATTGTTTGATTTTTTTGGATTTGCTTGACTGATTCTTCTTGTCTCTTTGAGTCATTCAATTCCAATTGTTCAATTCTGATTTTCAGTGAAGTATTTTCTTCACTCACTTTTTAAAAATCTTTTTCTAATTGTCCCATTGAGTTCTTTTGTTCTGTGGAATTTTTTTCCATTTAGCCAATTTTGTTTTTTAGAGAGCTATTTTCTGTTTCCAGTTCACCAATCCTATTTTTCAAGGATTTTACTTCTTTATCCAGTCTCTCTTTAATTGAGTGGGATGACTTCTCCAGGCTCTTTTGCCAAGCCTCCCTCTCCTTTTGCCAAGCCTCCCTCTCCTTTTCCCATTTTTCTTCTAGCTCCCTTGTGAGAGCCTTTTTAATTTCCTCCATGAGATTCATCTGTGCTGAGGAACAGATGATCTCCTCCTTTGGGGATTCACCTGGAGACTGTCTGTTTTTAGTCTCCTCAGGATTTAGAGTCTGCTCTCTATCTGTATAGAAGCTGTCAAGGGTTAAAGTCCTCTTCAGTTTCTTGCTCATTCTGTCTAATAATCAAAGACAAACTAGCAAAGAAAAAAAGAAAAAACTGGAGTCTTTCTTTGGGGGAGGGGCTGGGTGGTGTTACCGAGCTTCCTCTACAGACTGTGGGGGGGGAGGGAGGGGCAGCAGCCAGGCACTAGCCCGACTGTGCTGGGCCTGCTCTGAGATCCCAGAGCGTGCTGAGTCACTGTAGAAGGGGGGGGGGGGGGGAGGGGGAGTGTGACCCGGTCCCAAGAGACTCCAGCTGTTTGGGGTTGTATTCTTCACCCCCAGTGTTTTTAGCTTCTCTGCTGGGCTGCTGACTTGCTGCCGGAGCAAAGTATCCAGTCCTGTAGCAAAACTCTCCCAGCAGAGACAGCTGCGATCACTCCCCACCCCCTCTCCGCTCTGCTCCCGTGCTCTCACTGCCACTGCCCTCAGCCTGCGCCCAATCTAAAACCATCCCAGCCCTCTGGTAAAAACAGACCTTTCCTGGCGAATCTCAAGGATGGCTTCTCTTTGTAACTATTTGTGGGGTTTTTTTCAGTCAAGCATTAATTCAGAGGCTTGTAATGAAATGGATAGTGAGAGAAAACGTGGAGCTACACAGCAGTGTGCCTCCTCTCCGCCATCTTGGCCGGAAGTCCCAGAACATGTACATCTCAAGGAGTGTTAAAGTCTTCTAAATTTGTAGAGAGATGAGAGGCCTGGGGGACAGGCTATGGAGGGCAATTTTTAAATGTGAATTCAGATTTAAGAAGATGAAGAAGGGGAGAAGAAACGGACCATTAGAATGTAATGGGCTGAAGCTGAGCAGATGCACTGAGGTCCGATCTGAGCACTTATGGCTAATTAGTAATTGGACAATACTCTATTAATATAAACTTGGAGAAAGAATTGCCCTCCCCCCGTAATTCTCTCTGCAAGTTTGATGTGTTGTATAGGAGAATGGATAGAGGCTTAGGTGGGTGAAGTGTGAGAGCCAGAGGCACTGCTGGCTGGATTCATGTTGTTATTGCTCTCACTTTGTATTGCCATTCCCCTTCCCCTCTACAAAGAATAAAAATCAAGGATTTTTGCTTATCCTGACACCGAATGATTTTAAAATACCCTGGGTGCTAAAGGGGGACAGCACATTTGGCACCCATCTGAAGAAGTCTTCAATGACCAGGAAATTAGATGAGTATTTTAATAGACAAACAGGGAATTTACTTTGTTAAGGGCTAAACTAATAATCCTTTCTTGGTTGAAATTGGGCAGATATTGGGAAAAGATTCTCCCCCAACCCCAGCCCCACCTTAACCCCACCCCAAAGGAAATCTGCAGGAAGCATACTCAGACTGATAAAGAGACAGGGCTTATTTATGACTTGGGAGCAGATTGATGAATTCCTGGATACATTAGAATTTACATCCCCTTGGTTCTTCAATGAAGAAGAGATATGTTTAGATAATTGGAAGCTTGTAGGAGATCAGTTATGTAAATATTATACTGATAATGGTTCCAAGTCAATTTCCAAAAAAACATTTCATATATATATATATATATATAGATAGATAGATAGATAGATAGATAGATAGATAGATATAGATAGATAGATATAGATAGATAGATATATATAGATATATATAGATATATTTTTCCCCCCAGAAATCCCAGATGAGAAAGTGTGAGGACAAAGAGAACAAAGACAAATAACAGTTTAACGACCATATCCCCACAGGGCATGGAGATTTAAGTGAGGTTCAAAGGTGTGGTGACTTTCCATCCCACCAGGAAGCTTCAACCCAGCCTAAGGAGCAGGTAATTTACTCTCCTCTATCAACTTCACCTTCCGGGATGGAAGCAGTAGGAGGAGTGGGAGGGGCAGTGCCACTCCCCATCAGCAACCATCCCCTCCTATAAGTAGATTGCAAAAGGCACTACTGAAAGCCACTGAGGAAGGGAAAGATATAACTGAATTAAGACTACAAATTTATCCTGTGATTCAACAGTTTAACTCTTCAGGTCAAGAAAGCAGAATATACACTCCTTTTGATATAGAAATCCTCAAAAACCTAAAAAAGGCTGGCACTCTTTATGGGGCTACATCATCTTATGTTAAGATGTTATTACAGAATTTGGCTTATGAAGTCTTAACCCCTAGGGACTGGAAATCTATATCAAGGACATGCTTAGAACCTGGACGAAACTTGTTGTGGCTTTCTGAATATAGTAAGCTCTGTAGGATATAAGCCCAATGAAATAGTCAAAGTGGAATTCATACTCCAATCACCTATGACCAACTAACAGGTGTAGGTTCTTATGCAGACATCGCAGTACAGATGAATTACTCCCTAGCAGCATATGAGCAAATTGTTGCTGCTAATATCAAAGCATGGGATTCTCTCCACAATAAAAACGACAAGAGTGAGGCCTTCACAAAAATAACACAAGGGCCAAATGAACCCTTTGCTGATTTTGTGGGACGTTGGCAAACAACTATCACATGAACTATCAGTGAAAATGCAGCAACAGACATTTTGATAAGGCAACTTGTTAAAGAAAATGCTAATGAGGTTTGTAGAAGAATTATACTAGGACTGTGCATGGATGCTCCTTTAGAGAAGATCATGAGACGCTGTGCCACAGTGGGCACAAATGCCTTTTATAGCCAGGCTATGATGCAGACTTCCCAAAATCCAAACATGGGAAGACAGGTTCCCTTTTGGCAAGGGACTTCCAAGAATACTCATCAATGCTTCCATTGTGGGAAAGTAGGACATCTGAAGCTCAATGTTGGTATAGAGACAGAATGAGAAAACGGGGTGTTAGAACAGACCCAATACCCCATGTCCAAAATGCAACGGAACTTCCATTGGGCCTCAGAATGTAGACTGATTCAGGGAAATGGGATGAGGGTCCCAACCCCAGGGCCCAAGACATACTTGGGGCATGATGGCAGCCGATGCTACACCCAGAGAGTGATAGAAATCCAGTACCCAGACATGACCAATTAGCCAGGAAGTCATCTGATGAAAGAAAGGGACTACACTATCAATCAGCCAGGAAGAAACCTGATGGGAGAAGGGGATTACACTTGGGGAGAATAGAGTTGTATGCAGCTGGGACAACTGAGATACCCCCTGGAGAAGTGAAATCTGTTCCTCTTCAGCCTGTGGATCCCTTGCCTCCAGGCACTATTGCTTGACCATTTCACCTCCTGAGAGTACATACAAAACAGTGTCCATCCACATACTGATGTGGGAAACTGAGGAATGTGTAGATAATATCCCAGTCACTAATATATGTAGATAATGTGTGACTTATCACCTAAGAGAAGTAGTAGCATCAGGTTTACTGATACAAACTCCTAATAAGCAATCTCTTGATAGTAACCCAGATTCTGACTCCAAGCTACAAAATCCAGGAATACACTGGACAGCAGCTGTGACAGCTGACTGACCTATGCTCACTGCTAGAGCTACACTGGTGTACAGTCATTAGAGGTGCCAACTAGACCAGTCACTGGCCAAAGATTAAAGCAGACACCTACATGTCTGGTGTAGGAGGTTCAATAGCAGCTGAAGTTAATGCTACCCCTTTGAGATGGACTTTTGAAGGCAAAACAGGAGTTTTTACTCCTTTTACAGTTGGAAAAATACCCATCAATCTGTGGGGAAGAGACATTTTACAACAATTAGAGTTAAAAATGAATACTTCAGTTTTTTAGGCAGGGCTGCTGTTGAAGGCCTGCCCACACTTTCACCTGTTCCTATTCAATGGAAAACTGATACACCAGTGTGGATAGAACAGTGGCCCTTAGCTAGTGATAAAATTCAGGCCTTATCAGATATAGTAAAGAGCAACTTGACCAAGGACACGTATAACTTTTTCTAAGTCCTTGGAATTCCCCTGTATTTGTTGTAAGAAAGAAATCTGGAAAATGGAGGATGCTGACTGATTTAAGAAAGGCAAATGAACAGATGGAAACTATGGGAACTCTTCAGCCTGGACTTCCATTTCCTATTCAATTGCCTAAAGAATGGCTTCTTTGGATTATAGACATTAAAAATTGTTTCTATTCTATCCCTCTGGATAAGGAGGATACAAAAAGATTTGCCTTTTCAATGCCCAGTGTTAACTTAGCTGAGCCTTATAAAAGATATGAATGAACAGTTTTGCCATGGGAATGAAAAACACCCCTATTATGTGTCAAATGTATATTGCTGCTGCTCTTACTCCAGTAAGAAAAGCATTTCCAAAAGTAATGTTATTACATTATATGGATGATATATTTGAATGTGCACCTGAGGAACAAATGTTAGAAGCATGTCTACAAAAGACCATGGAAATACTAAGGAACTACAAATTGTACATAGCTCCAGAAAAAATTCAAAGACATGCTTCTTTTCAATATTTAGGATATGAAATATACCCTAAGATGCTTACAGTACAAAAACTGTCCTTAAGAACAGAGAAGCTAAACTCCTTAAATGACTTTCAGAAGTCAGTAGAGATATCCAACGAATGCAACCAGTGTTAGGCTTGACTACCTATCAATTGCAACTGTTATACGATATTATAAGGGGATACACTGCTTTAAATTCATCACATCAGCTTACAAAAGAAGCTCAAAAGGCTTTGAGAGAAGTTGAACTTGGAAATATCAAATTTTGCTACACAAGAGGCACCCACAGCAGTCCTTCATCAAGGAGACAGTGTGATAGAGTAGGTGAACCTCCCGGTACAACTAGAACAAAGCCTTACTCCTTACCCAGTGCTTGTGGCTAGAATTTTATTAAAGGCCGTTAAGTGAGCAGTACAATTATCTGGGACGAGACCTGACAAGATATATATCTTTTACACTAATACACAAATTAATGTGTACTGTGAGACCAAACTTTTTTAGCCATGGCTCTGAATTTTACACATGGGTCTCCATTAAAGATAACCAGACTATTACATAATTGGCGATGGATTCTTGAAGAAAAGGCTTCTAAAGTTCCTCTTAAAGGACCAACTATCTTTATAGATGCATACAAACATAATATTTGCCTTGTATACTCTCGTGACTTAACTATAAAGAGAGTAGTCAGAACTCCTTTTCAGCCCACTTAGCAGAATGAATTGTATGCCATCATTCTAGTTATTATTTATTATCCAGGAGATATAGATATAATATCTGAATTGGCCTATTCAGTAGGTGTGGTACAAAGAATTGCCACAGCCCAAATAAAATTTGTAGCCTCTAATATATATCAGCTCTTTAAGAAACTTCAAGAGCAAGTGAGAAAGCATCCAGGAAAGATTTGTATTTTGTATATCCACTCTCATAGTGGACTTCCAGGTCCTATTTTTGATGGTAATTCAAAGGCAGATAGCCTTCTAACTATGTTGGTCAATACTCCTTTATTCCAAGCAGCCCAGGAATCTCATTCTTAATATCTCAGGCTGTTCGAGCTTTATGTTTACAATTTGGAATAATAAGAGAGGAAGCTAGGAGCATAGTAAAAGCCCGTACAGCTTGCCTTCCTTTCCATGCTCGCCTTCCTTTCCATGCTCCTACACTGCCTCCAGGCAAGAACCCTCATGGTTTGAGACCCAATGAAATCTGGCAAATGGATGTGATCCATTATAAATCTTTTGGTCGTCTGTCTTTTATCCACTTTGTGGTAGACACTTTTCAGGATTCACTTTTGCAAAACCAGCACCAAAAGAGAAGCCCGAGTGGTCACCAAAATCCTCACACAAGATTTGCCGTTATGGGTGTGCCACAAGCAATAAAAACAGACAATGGTCCTGCATATACTTCCAAACATTTTGCACACTTTTGTGCAGAGTATAAGATTTTTACACACCACTGGCATACCCTTTAATCCTCAAAGTCAGGCAATAGTAGAGAGGAGAAACAGAGACATTAAGACGCTCCTCCAAAAACAAAAGAAAGGGGGAGCCACAGGTAATGCTAGAGAACTTCTAAATCTAACCCTTTATACTATTAACTTCTTGATTTTTGACAAAGATGCACTGGCTCCGTCAGACAGGTTTTATAACCCACTGGTAGGGCAGTGTCCAGTGCGAGCAGCTCCACTATCTTTAGATAATCGCCAGGTAATGTGAAGAGACCCATAAAGTAGTGAATGGAAGGGACCAGATAGGCTAACTGCTTGGGGGAGAGGGTTTGCTTGTATCTCTACAGGTGGAGAAGGAATCAGATGGGTGCCAACGAGCCATATTCGCCTTTTCCATCACAGAGAGACGGAGCAGACCCTTGAAATGAAGGAGAATACCCAAGAAATATTGGGTGGTTCTGTTGCTGATTGTGCCCACCATTGAAAGAGCATGGCAGTTATGGCGTTTGACTCATGGACATAGAAAATTGTTGGACTTCAAAACCCTCAGGAATCATTGGATTCTCTGAGATGTAAGATTGTTGTAGGACTTGAAAACCCTCAGGAATCATTGGATTCTCTGAGACATAAGATTGTTATAGGACTTGAAAACCCTCAGGAATCATTGGATTCTCTGAGATATACGACTGTTGTAGGACTTGAAAGCCCTCAGGAATCATTGGATTTTCTGAGAAATGATAAAACTGTTGCAGGACTTCAAAATCTGCTGGACTCATTGGATTCCCTAAAACAGAAAAGGACTGTTGCAGGACTTCAAAAACTTGGGGGGATCATTGAATTCCCTGACATGTGGAGCAATGGACAATAGATAGGTTTTGGACTATCTCTTGGCTGCTGAAGAAGGTGTATGTGTGACTATTGTTTACATACCCTCCTTCTAGGACTTCTGGAAATCTTTTACAACATCATGTTGATTTATATTGTTTGTTATATCACTACTTGCATGTGATTCATGTTTGTTACACCACATTGAGCCTGCACTGACTGTGGGGAGAGTCGTCACTAATAGCCTGTGTGTTATTGCTATGTGCTTGAGCAATACCTCCCATGCTGATGAGTTTGTGCATACCTGTTTCTAATAAGACCCTTCAGCCCAGAAACCCACTAGCAATCCTCACTTCTCTTTGGTGCTTTTCATCTCCCTTCCTGAGAAGTTGTGGGGGGGAAGGCGGGGGGCATGATCACCTCCTTTTCAGTGCTTTCACCTCCTTTCCTGAGAAGTCAGGGATGGCATGACCACCTGTGTTCTAAAACAAAAGAAAGTGGGAGATGTAATGGGTTGAAGTTCGAGTTGATACATGAGGTCCCAAGAATGTGAAGGTAAATAGTAATTGGACCATACTCTATTAATATATGCTTGGAGAAAGAATGGCTCTGCCCACTCTCTATGTAAGTTTTGATGTGTTGTATAAGAGATGACATAGAGACAATTTGGTGTGTGGAGTGAGAGGCAGAGGCACTGCTGGCTGGATTCATGTAGAGACTGTTCTCACTTCATATTGCCATTCCCCTTCATCTCTGCAAAGAATAAAGATCAAGGATTTTTCCTTATTCTGACTCCTGCTGATTTTAATATAATCTGGCTGCTAAACACAATCATCACAAATCCTCAGTTATAAAATATGTATTTGATGTTGTCAAGGCAGCATTTTTTACACTTCAAAGCCCTGTAAACAAATACATTATTGATGAACCTAAATCAAGTGGCAGCTTTGTCCCTGATCTGAATTTTGTCACCATACTCAGCTCTCATCTCCCCTTGGAAGAGATTACATGACCTGGGCTCACCTAACACAGAAATGTTCCTCTGCCATGCCAGCCCCTTCTCCTACAAGTAAATTGTTCCTGGAACCTCCATTTCGGGAACAGACTCACTCTGACTAACCTTTACACTGTCAACTCGGCTTTTGACTTTTCAAATATTGAAAACAACCTCAGATATTAACAACTCCCCTCATTTCTGGTGACTACTCTCTGCCATTAGAACATAACTCTGAGGACAATTACTTTTTTCTTTATATTTGTAGCCCCAGTGCTTATGACAGTGACAGGAACATTGTTGATGATGTTCAGTCATTTTAGTCTTGTGCTATTCTTCATGACACATTTGGAGTTTTCTTGGCAAAGATATGGAGTGGGTTGACATTTTTTTCAAATCATTATATAAATAACTAAAGCAAAAAGGATCAAGGGACTTGCCCAAGATCACATGAGTAGTAAATGTCTGAGGTTGCGGAATACGTCTCCCTTTAGAGACACAACCTAAATGATGAGGTTACATGGCTGTCCAGGTTACCTGGTTTGGAAAGGCTATTGTGTCTTCCAAAAGAGCTACTGTCATGGCTTGGAAATCCTCTTTCCTGAAAGTCTTTTCTGACTTGCTGGAAAAGGAAAGAAAAAGTTCAAGTATAACCTTACATGATAATTGAGCCACTTTTAACAGAATGCACATAATTATATTAACAGACAGGGTTAAGTGGAAAGCAAGCTGGATAGTGAATAGAACACTAGGTCTAGAGTCAGGAAGAGCTGAATGTGAATCTGATCTTAGGTACTTAACAATTGTGTGACCTGGACAAGTCACTTATTCCCTGTTTGGCTCACTTTCCTCAAATGTAAAATGAGGATAATAATAATACACAACTCTTGGGGTTGTTGTGAAGATCAAATGAAATAATATTATTTATAAATGAATGATATTTATGAATGAACTAATATTTATAATGTGCCAGATAGTAAATATTTAATAATATTTGTTCTCATTTTTTCCCAGACTGTAATTGTTTTTTATCAGGAGAAAAATCCACGTTATTCATTCTCTCTTTAGCCAATTTCATATATTGTAGATTTTCAGAATTCTGAAAACCCATGTTAAACCACATCAGGATCCTGCCCCAACTTTCAGGAGATCTCTATTAACTCTAGGGTGAAATGTAAACTTTTCATTCTGATATCTACAGAACTTAACTGCTCAGCTCCATGTCTTTGATTGTTATTTTAAATATGATTCACCTCTGTCCTATCATCATGTATTTGTATGTCAGTATATATGCATATGTATGCATAAACATGTGTCCATATGTCTTCACACACATGCGTGTCTATTTAAATTTAGATGGCAGTATTTGTGCATATATATGAAACATATAAATATATTGTTTTTCATTCTATGTGTACATTATATGTATTCTGTGTGTTTGTCTACATATACACACAATATATAGTACATGTATACATTTATATGAAGCGGTAGAGATATTTGTAATGTATATTATATTTTTTCGCTGGACCTGAAATTTCATTTGTATAAGGAACTATGGGGTTTTGAGGGAGAAATGTGTTATACTCACCAGGAGAAACAATTTAATGAAAATTAGAAATACTGCACAGGTAATCAACCCCCAACACTTTCACAGTGACCCTTGACCTACATTCTCCACATTGGGGATTAGGAAGAAATGTGTCCAACCAGAACTTCAAACTCGCCCAGCTGTTGTCAGAGTTAAATGACTCTGCCCCTTTTGATGCCCCTACTATTATATTCCATTATATGTGATAGTAAGGCATTTTAAAAAGCTCTCATCAAAAAAAAAAAAAATTTCATTAGCTAGTCTTCTGCTGCCCCTGCTGAGCCTATATGGAGCATCATGATATAAATATCTTTGTATGTAAGTAGTTCTTGCCCTTCTGCCAGCTCCATTTCAGGAAAAATATCAAAAGGGACACTGCAGCTGGACCTGGCCTCTCACTTGCCCACTGATGGCTCTTTCTATGAGACAGACTCAGCAAACTCTTCTGAGTAGACAGGACTGTTTGAAGGCCTATCTTCAGTTACCTTCACAGAGAGAGAAAGTGGTGTCAAGAGAAAAGAAGCAGATAAAGAAGGTGAAATAGGCAGGAGAAGCTACAAAAAAACTCATGACCATCAGGGAGAAGAAGAAGACATCAGATACTGCTCTTGTTCATCTGCAAATCAGTTTCAGTCATTCAAAACCAGAGGGTGAGAAGAGGTCCAGGATGCTAATATTGACAGACAGAAAGATGCTCAGCCTAGGAATCTAGACCAAAGCAAGAAAAAACTTCAAAAGCAAAGAAACCAGAGAAAGAATATTAAACTAAAAGGATGCTCTTCAGAATGGACCACACTCTTTCTCATTTGCTGATATAGACACAGGCCCTGACAATAAAACCTTTTGAGATCACTGGAGCATTACTGATTTCATTTTCACATTCAAAAACTTCCATTTCTAACATGTCTTACCATATATAATCAAAAGGTAACTGCAAGTGTTTATCATCATACAGGTTTCAATATATAAAAAAAATTGTGACTTCATCATCTTACCATGACTTCATAATACAATGGAAATTATAGGCCTTCTGTGTCTTAGTGGATGGAAGAATATATTCCATAAACACACAGATATACATATATATATATATTCAATTTTAAAAAATATTCTATCTAACTGGATAAGCTTCTGACTGTGCATATCCAAATGTTGTTGTTACTGGTTTTTAATCATGTCCAAGTTTTTGTGACCACAAATGTCCACAGGATTTCTTGGTAAAAATACTAAAATGGTTGCCATTTTTTCTCCAGTTTTATGCAGGCAGGATTTAAGTGACTTGTCCAGAGTCACACACCTAGTAGATGTCTGAGATCAGATTTTAACTAAGATGTTCCCAACTCTAGGTTAAGTGCTCAATTCACTGTGCCATCTAATGGCTCTTATCTTCAAACTTAGTCAAATTGAACTTCAGGTTCCAATCCACCACTGGACATATGTTGTGCTTCACTGGCTTAGTCTTTGAGAACCCAGCTTCTCCTCTAGTCACAATGGCATATAGATGGCATATGAATAAATAGCATAAAAAACCAATTCAATTTCTTTGTTAATTTTCATTTTTAGAACAATGGTAAAAATATTTGTTAATATATAAATTCAAACCTAGAATGTTTCAGCTAAGTTCATATAGAGAAATTGTAAGAGTTGGGGTTATCCAGTATGAAATACAGATATTATTGATTCTTCTCCACTGGAAGAAGCCATTTCTCAATAACAAGTATACATTTCCATAGGGCACCACTACAAAAAGCATATAATCAATCTCAATATTTAAAGGCCCTTTGTGAACTTGGAATGAATTATTTTTACCTAACCCAAAGCCAATTATAAGATCAGAGAATGTCAAAATCTAGATCTGGAAGTGGCCCCAGAGGCCATTTAGTCCAAATCTCTCAATTACAGATGAATAAAGCAAGTCCCAGGCTTTTAGTTTCTCTGTCTCAATTTCTCATTTATCTAATAAACATAATGACATTTACTGAAAATTAAAAGCTGCCTGGTAGTTGAGTTGTCATGAAGGTCTAATGAGGAAAGTTTTAATTCAAGAATTTTGAAAAATTAAAAATTTTTCAAAAGAAAGAGAAGAAGGAGAAATAAGGAAAATGAGAAAGTAGTGAAGGAAGAGAAGGAAGAAGTGAAAAAAGGAAAATGAGAAGAATCCTAGCCATGGAAAAAATGAGCTAATCATTGGATGTCTAGAGAACATTTAGAGAACATACAAAAGTATTATTCAGCACAAAACATATGTTTGACAAAATCACAGTCAATCAGTATATAAGCATTTACCAAGTACTCACTGTATAAAATATTGTACTAAGTGCCAGGTAAGAAAGCTCAAAAAAAATCTGTCTCTATCCTAAAATTTCCATTGGTGGAAAAAGTATATAAATAACCATGTACATACAAGTTATTATACAGAATAGATGGATGGCACTGGGAACAGGGAAGCATTAATAATGGGCCACAGACAAATGATAAGGAAAGAAGAGAGAAAAGAAGAAAATTCCATATATATATAAACTTCTACTTTAAATCTGTTGTCTTGCCTTGTTTCATTTCTACAAAGGATGCTACAACACTGAGAAACTCCTATGTTTCTTTTTGTCTTACTCCTGATTGCCTGATTCCTTCTGTGTGTTGTTTCTCTCTTTAGATTGGAAGTTCCTTGAAAGCAAAAATTGTTTTTCTTTTTTTAGCAATTGTACTCCCAGTAATTCGTAATTTCTCATACATAAGAGTCATTAAATAAATGTTTATTTAGATGGAATTGGTTTGGACTCAAGAACATATAGTCTTTGGATAGAATGATGACTGATGATGACTTAGGAGTGATCAGACGGAGAAGAGATTGGAAGGGACAATGTCATGAAATGCCAGCAAGGACACAGCATCCAGAATGAGGCAACAATTACCCATAGCAAAGTCTGCAGAGAGCACAAGAAGGATGAGGATGGAGAAAAGGCCACCAGAATAAATGCCCAAGAGATTATTGGAAATCTTTGGAGAGTGTAGTTTGGTAACAAGGTTGGAATGCAGATCACAAAGCATAAAGCAGAGAGAAGGGGGAGAAGTGGAGAAAATGAGCATGTAGCCTTTACTTAGGGAAAAAGAGAAAATACTATAACCTGAGAGTATGGTAGAGCCACATTAAAGTTTTTTAAGGATCATGGAGACATGAATGTGCTTCTGGTCAGTAAGGAAGGAGCCAGGAGTCATTATATCCATGGCTAGGAGTCTTCTCATTTTTCAAGGTGTTGGTAAAGAAAAAAGATTTCCTTCCATTTTTTTCTGGTGTGTTTTTTGTATCTCTTCACGATTCCTCTTTGTTTCATTTGTATATATCCTGGGTTGGGCCACTTCTGCATGCGATTCCATTCTCTTCTCTCCAATGGTCTGCTGGCCCAGGCTGGATAGTGTGCAAGAATTATTTTTTCTCTTTTCCATCTGATTCTCCCATTAGTCCCTTCCCCTAAGTTGACAAATGACCAAGAAGATTCTACTCTGAAGGTAAGCCCCTAAGAATACTGATAACACCTCGGAAGTTATTTATCAATTATTAATAAACACACATCCAGTTCCAACCTCCTCTTCTTAATGATTCTGAACCACAGCCTCTTTTTAACCATCACTTTTAACCCAACTCCCACAATGTTCCATTCTAGAGCTATCCATCCCTTCTACTGTGCTCTCTGAAATGCAATCTCCTTTGATTAAACACGTTTTCATCTTTAAAACTTTTCCTTTCCCACTCCTTTCATATATTGTGTCTCCCACTGAAAATAGTCTCCTTCCTTATTCCATTCTTCTTGGTCTCTCTTTCCAATACTGGTCATGTTTTTACTCATTTGTCCCACTCATAATTTAAAATGAGACAGGTAGAATGTCCAGACTATTCTCTATAACTGTCTATCAGTAACTTTTCCCCTGGCATTTCACATGATCCAGATCTAGAAATCAATTAAATTATGGTAGCTTTTGTTTATTGATCCCCAGGACATCCCCCCATTTTTTGCAAAGAGTTCAGTGACTGGCTCACCATCTTTCTTTTCTTCCCAATTCCTAGCCTCATGATATAGGACTTCAGGAAACATATCGATACTCCCTCA
Organism: Antechinus flavipes; assembly: GCF_016432865.1. Taxonomy (NCBI): domain Eukaryota; kingdom Metazoa; phylum Chordata; class Mammalia; order Dasyuromorphia; family Dasyuridae; genus Antechinus; species Antechinus flavipes. Next base: position 249,512,173 of record NC_067403.1, read on the forward strand.
AATAGCAAAGGAATATTCTACCAGTTCTTCAATATTTTTATTTCATAGGACCTCCTTCCTCATCACACGTCAGCTACACAGAGATGGCCATACCCTTTATCTTGTCAGCCATAAATTCACCACTTCTATGTTTATTAACAGTGAAATTCCCTTATACTCCACCTCTCCCTCTGCCACAAAACCCCTAACATTACTATTCTCTCTCATTGTGACCTTCTATCTCTCTACTTCTCAGGTTTTTTTTCCTCAAACCATTAACCTTGCATTGAAAAATTCTCTTCCTTTCTTCATCTTGATCCCCTGATGAATTAGTTTAACTCTACACAATACTTTTCTTTCCATTTCGCCTTTGTATACTTATTCTATTAAAAATCTTGCCCTCTCTAACCTCAGCAATTGATATCTACTCCACTCACAGTCTTTGCTTCAGATAGCTGAAAAAACTGGAGAAAATCCACATAATTGTGTGCCAAAATCAGAGGGAGTAAACCTGGATTATTATTATACTTGGTCCACCTCACCTTTTGGGATCTTTGGTATACTACTTCTTCTCTTTAGACCTGTATTGTAACCTAAGAGGGTATTGAATGAGATACGACTAACAGTAAATGAATCTATCTCAACTCCATTTTTTAACAACCTCATGACCTTGGAGAAGTAATTTAATTTCTTTATACCTCTGTTTTTTATCATGAATTGAGTGGTTTGAAATAAAAGGTCTCTAAAGTTCCTAATAATTTTCAATTTATAATTCTTTAATAAGGCTAATTCTACTGGATACCTTGCTTTCTAGTGATTTCCCAATCACTAATTTTTTTTTTCCAAATCATAAATAATTTTTAAATTATTGCCACACTGGGTTTTGGCACAGGTAGAAAGAGGAACAGGCTAGATCTTTAGTCTCTTGAAGCTCTAAATCTATAATTCTTTGAACTTTCTTTTTCCATGTTGCCTAGGAATTATTTGTTCTTTAAATATTTAATAAAATTAAATCAAGTCAATCCAGACTAAAAGTATTTTCTTCAAGAATTTCTTAACTTTGGTTTCTCTTTCAGACATCTAGCTGTTTAGAGCCTATATTATTGTGTTGGTGATTTTTGTATTTTGTACTGTTCTACATATTCCTGCCCTTTATTTACATTTTTAGTTTTAGCCATTTCTTGTCTTTATTAGTGGAGTGATTTTTTTAATCTTATCTCTTCTTTCATATTTTCAAAATTTCCACATATGGGCTCGCCTCCATGTCTCTTGTTTTGTTGGTTGTCTAAGGGATTTAAGTTTATGTTCTCCTTCTGATATAAGTCTTCAGAGTTATGACATTTTCAATTAAGAACTTTTTAAACTACAACCCAATGATGTTGATGGGCTGATTCTCTATTACCATTTTCGCCTTTCTACAATGAAATATAAAGACATTTTGGAGGCATTTAGAGTTCTTCATAACCTGCCATCCCCTCATCTCTCTGTGATACACTTATAGTTATTTATATGCTGTAGCTTAAGCATGACCCTCTATCTTTATATCCCCAGAACTTAGCACAGTGCCTGCCATATGGTAAGCTCTTAATAAATTCTTGTAAATAAATTCTTGAAAATCAATTCACTGTCTGACTAACCCATTCAACTTTTAAGATGACAATATTTTGACTCAGGAGCTTCTTTTTTCTAAAATCAACAACACAAACAGACGAGAATTTTTTCCAAGCGTGCAGTCTCTCCACTATTATTTGAATAACGATAGTGAAAATATTTAACTTACCATGTCTGTCATTATTAAAATCTGGGGAGAAAGAGAAAAACAAGAAAGTCAACAACTGATTTCATCAGTATGGACCAGTTTTCTCACAGATAAAATTATGGGCTGATCAGTCATTAAGGACACTTCCAACATTAAATCTTTAAGACCATACTAACAGGCCCAAGATGTGTTATGACTCAGGGCTTCCCATTCACTGATTCTTTTCAAAATTTTCATTATTATGTCAATTAATCAGTGAAAAAACTCTATTAGAAAAAAACAAATACTTCAGAGGGAAAGCAAAATGGAAAATTGAGGTTAGGTGGTTGCATTAATGGAGGGTCATACTGAACAGGTCATTTTCCAAAACTATCCACTGCTACATAATATTTCCATGTGCGTATCACTAGATAACGATGGAGAGGTTATGACTCACCAGTTGCATCTTTGTTCACCACTGAAAAGTAGAAGAAAGAGAGATGAGGACAGAGAGAATCATAGATATTGAGAATTAGTAGAAGGAAAATTAGCTCCTCGATATTACCCATTTGCTACTTTTACTTTGCCACATTTTGTGCATCTATTTACCTAAATATTTAGGTCTCTTGATCTTGAAGAAGGCACACTGAATTATGTGCTAAGCAACATAGATCAGGGAGTGCTTCTCAAATTATATAAACTTACCATATTGGTAATGACAGTTTCTCCCCCCTCCTTTTTTCATTTGCAAAGTACAAGAGATCTATACATGAAAACTCTAAGATGCTTTCTAGAAAAACATATTTGATTTGATCTCAGATTTTCTACTGAAGAGCTCTGCTCCCTTTTAAAGTGGTAACACAACTATTTATTTTCTCACTCATAATGATAAGGACTAACTACCCACTAAGGTCATGTCCAAACTGAAATATAGAAAACTAAAATTATACATGCTTTTACTATGTTCCTCATGTCCCAGTGCTTCCACTTCATTAACTTTTTTCAAAATAGCAATTATTTTATCAATTAATAAAGAGCACTCTTTTGCAAAACAAAACACATCAGAGGTAAATCAAAGCACACAAAATATCCCCTCTATTAAAGTGCAGGTTATATGGATACATTGACTTGTGGGCCATTTTCATTAGCATATTTCCCTGTATACTGCCCTACTCCAAAGTATTGCCACAGGGAAGCATTTCGATAATGAAGAAGACATTACAGACCTGTTGCACCTTTTCTCATTCCTGAGGAGTGGGAGAAAGAGATAGGGAGAAAAAAGAGAAAAAGACATTGACAGAGTGAGATTAAAAAATGTCCATTTAGTACAATTCAAGTGACTTTTCTAATGAATCTCTTATCCAAAATATTGATTCTTCTTGATCTTGAGGAAAACTCTGAATTATGAGTTAAAAACATAGAACATTGGGGTATTCTCAAGTTACTTCATTTTAAGATCTTGGGAGAGACAAATTTTCTCTATATTGAAGTTATGGCCACATAGATCATTTATTTTCCTTTATTTTTCCCTGTTATATAGTATCACCAAATGCAAATATTTGAAAATGTTGAAGTAGTTATTACTCCCTAAGTACATCTTTGCTCACACCTGAGTTGTGGGTAAATGATACAGTGAAAAAGAGAGAAAGAGAGAGAGAGACAGAGAGACAAAGAGAGACAGAGAGACAGAGACAAAGAGAGACAGAGAGACAGAGAGACAGAGAGACAGAGAGAGAGAGAGAAAGAGAGAGAGAGAGACAGAGAGAGAGAAAGAGGGAGTGAGGGAGAGAGACAGAGAAGCAGGCAGACAGAGAGACAAAGAGAGACAGAGACACAGAGACACAGAGAGACAGGGACAGAGAGAGATGGAGAAAGAGAGACAAAGAGAAACAGAGGCAGAGAGGGTCAGTATTAGCATCTCTGGATTATCCATTTACACTATTGAGTATTCCTCATTTGACACTTCTATTCTCCATACTATTCCAAGTATTCAGGCTTATTGATCTTGACAAATGGAACACTCAACTATTGGCCAAAACATAAATCTGGGGTATCTTCTTCTATTAATTCATTCTATGGTCTTGGGAGAGTCATTTGCTCACTTTTTCTTTCAGTGAAGTGAAAGCATAATTTTAAAATTCCTTGTAATATTATAATGTTTGACACTCTCCCACTTCTCACCCACATTACCTTTGGGATATTGACAAAATGATGACATCACTGGACATCTCTTTTCTCATGGGTAAAATGAAACCAATGAATGGCATGGCCTCTATGATCACTTATAACTATAAATCCATAATTCTAAAATAATCCCAATTTTCACCAGACACTCAATTCTTCCTTTACACTCACTGACATTTTTAAAAATTTTGATTCTTTTATCAACTTCTTGATTAAGAAACAGTGTTTTGGCAAAACAAAACCTCCACAGGAAAAACCCAAGCTTTTCTACCAATTGGAAAGACCCAAAGGAAGCATTGAGTTGGGGTCTCCTGATCTACTCAGTTCCCAGAATTCTTAACATCCTTATTGAATCAATATATGCAAATATTTGGATAATGAAGAATGAGATATTACTCAGCATATTCATTTTCAAACTTGACTGAGTCTTAAGAAAATGAAAGAGTGAAAGCAAGAGAGGAAAATGGAGAACAGGGAGGGGAGAGAGAGACACAGAGAGAGACAGATGGAGAGAAAAAGAGAGAGTTAGTTTCTCTTGATACTCTTCCCCAATACTGGGGAAGCCTCATTTGAAACGTCTGTCCTAAAGAGTTTTCATGCTTATTTATATAGAGGAATAAAAAACTGACCCAGCATTCCAAAGGCATGATTTGGGTAAATGTTCTTATAATCACTGAAAGCATTTTCCTCACTTTTGTCTTTTGGAAAGTGTGACAGTTGTAGTACGTAACCTCTAAGATTCCTTATCACCTAGCAATATCTGACCCTATCCCAACTCTCACATTCATAAACTTTGGGATCTTTACACAGTGATAACTACTCTGAACCTCTACTTTCTCATCTGCAAAATGAGGACATAGGACTGAATGGCCTATTAGGTCACTTCTGATTTTCCATGTATAATCTGTTGATTTTTACCAATTTCCACAAGATGCCTCATTTAGTACTGTTCCAAATCATTGATATTTTTCAACATTTCCATTTTTCTCTCCATGAATCAATATTTTAGCACAACAAATACTTTACAGGAAAATCTAGGCTGTTGAATCAAACTCCCTACAAATAAGAGGTCCTGGACTTCTCTATTGATTTAGGGTCTCCTGATCAACTCACTTGCCAGCATCCTCTACTGGTCTGTTTTATCACCATATACAAATATTTGGATAATAAATTGAAAAAATATTACTCACCAGGATCTTTTATATACACACATGCTAAGGGAGAAAGAGAGAAAAATAAAGAGAGAGAGAGAGAGAGAGAGAGAGAGAATTTGTTTCTCAGGATTACTCATTTGCAACACAGGGGATACTTCACTTCATGGTTCTATTCTAAAGAGACTTCATTCTTGTTGATGTTGAGGTATAAAGCACTGATCTGTCATTTAAAAGGCATAGACTGATTGGAGGAATGTTCTCATAAGCACTTTCTCTCAACTTTGGAAAGCATTTTTCTCACTTTTTCCTTTTGTAAAGTGATAGGATTGGAGTGTATAATCTCTAAAATTACTTATCATCTAACAATGAGTCTATCCCAGCTCTAACATTCATACTCTTTAGGATCTTTACACAATAAGAACCACTCTGAACCTCTTCTTTCTCATTTGCAAAATGAAGACATAGAACTGAATGGCTTATTAGGTCACTTCTGATTTTCCACGTATAATTAATTGATTTTACCGATTTCCACAAGATGCCACATTTAGTAGTGTTCCAAAACACTGACATTTTTCAACATTGCCATTTTCTGTCTGTGAATCAATAATTTAGCACAAGTACTTTACAAGAAAATCTAGGTTAGCGAGTTGAATTCTCTACAAATATGGGATTCTGTTTTCCTCCATTGGTTCTGGGCCACTTAACAAATTCAGTTGCCAGCATCCTCCTCTGGTATGTTGTATCGTGTATACTTGGATAATGAAGAAGAAAATATTACTCACCAGGTTCTGCTTTATCCACACCTGCAAATGGAGAAAGAGAGAGAATTTATTTCTCTAGATTATTCATTTCCAACATGGGATGCTTCATTTCCTACCTCTGTTCTAAAGAGTCTTCACTCTTATTGATTTTGTGGAATAAAGCACTGAAGTAGCATCAAAAACCATAGGTTGATTGGGTGAATGTTCTCATAATCAATTTTTATCTAAGTTTTGGAAAGCATTTTTCTCACTTTCTTATTTTTGTAAAGTGATAGGGTGTAAAACATAATCTCTAAGATTCCTTATCAAATAACACTGAATCTGCCCCAGCTCCACATTTATTATCTTTGAGATCTTTATGCAGTGATAACCACTCTGAATCTCTACTTTCTGATCAACAAAATGAAGCCATAGAACTGCATGGCCTATTAGGTCATGTCTGGTTTTCCAAGTATAATGTATTGATTTTCCAATTTCCACAAGATGCCTTATTAGTAATGGTCCAATTCACTGAGTCTTTTTAATATGTCAGTTCTTTTTGTCAAGAATCAGTATTTTTCTAAATAGCTAGGTTATTAAGTTCTTCTCTGTACAAATATAAGGTCCTGGATTTGTTCACTGATTTGGGGTCTCCTGTTCAACTCAATTGCCAGCAGCCTCATGTTGTATCACCCTGTACAAATATTTGGATTATGAAGAAGAAAACATTAGTCACCAAATTCATCTTTATTGACACCTACAAAGAGTGTGCAGAACAGAAACAGAGACAGAGAGACAGACACACAGAGAGAGGCACAGAGACACAGAGAGACACACAGAAAGGCCGGGACAGAGAAACATGGAGGGAGACAGAGGCAAAAAGAGACAGATAAGGAAAAACAGAGATATAGAGAACTGAATTAGCATCTCTGGATTATCCATTTGCAACATTGAGCATTCCTCATTTGGCACTTCTATTCTCCATACTATTCCAAGGATTCAAGCTTATTGGTCTGGAGAAATGGATCACTCAAGAATTGACCAAAACATAGATCTGGGGCATCTTCTTCTATTAATTCATTCTATTGTCTTGGGAAAGTCACTTGCACTTTTTCCTTCTGGAAAGTGAAAGGGTTGTACTACATAATTTCTAAGATGTCTTGTAATATTACAATGTTTGATACCATCTCCCTCCTCACCCTCAATACATTTGGCATATTGACAAAATAATGACATCACTGAACATCTATTTTCTCATTTGTAAAATGAGGACATGGCCTCCAAGATCACTTTTAACTATAAATCCATAATTTTAAAATAATCCCAATTTCTACTAGGCACCTCAATTATTTCTTTACATGCACTGATATTTTTCAAAATTTCTCTTCTTTTCTCTGAACGTCTTGATTAAGAATCAGTGTTTTGGCAAAACAAAAACTCCCCAGGAAAAAGCAAAGCTTGTCTACAAATTGGAAAGGATCAAATGCAGCATTGATTTGGGAAATCCTGATTAATTCAGTTCCCAGCATTCTTGACTTCTATATGGTAACAACATATACAAATATTTGGATTATGAAGAAGAAAACATTAGTCATCAAGTTCATCTTTATTCACAACTGCAAAGAATGTGCAGAACAGAAACAGAGAGAGACAGAGAGACACAGAAAGGCTGGGACAGAGAAACATGGAGGGAGAGAGAGACAAAGAGAGAAAGATAAGGAAAGACAGAGACATAGAGAACTGAATTAGCATCATTGGATTATCCATTTGCAACACTGGGAATTCCTCATTTGACACTTCTATTCACCATACTATTCCAAGTATTCAAGCTTGTTGATCTGGAGAAATGGATCATTCAACTATTGGCCAAAACATAAAACTGGGGCATCTTCTTCTATTAATTCATTCTATTGTCTTGGGAAAGTCACTTGCTCACTTTTTCCTTCTGGAAGGTGAAAGGGTTGTACTACATAATTTATAAGATGTTTTGTAATATTATAATGTTTGATATTATTTCCCTTCTCACCCTCATTACCTTTGTAAATATTGACAAAATGATGACATCATTGAACATCTACTTTCTCATTTGTAAAATGAAACCAATGGATGGTATGGCCTCCAAGATCACTTTTAATTATAAATCCATAATGTAAAAATATTCCCAATTTCTACTAGACACCTCAATTCTTCCTTTACACACAATGACATTTTTAAAAATTTCTCTAGTCTCAAATTCTTGATTAAGAAACAGTGTTTTGGCAAAACAAAAACTCCACAGGAAAAACCTAAGCTTGTCTGCAAATTGGAAAGGATCAAATGCAGCATTGATTTGGAGTCTCCTGATTAATTCAGTTCCCAGCATTCTTGACTTCTATATGGTAACAACATGTACAAATATTTGGATAATGAAGAATGAGACACTACTCACCATATTCATTTTGAATCTTGACTGAGTCATAAGAGACTGAAAGAGTGAGAGTAAGAGAGGGAAAAGAAGAACAAGGAGGAAAGAGAGAGAGAGAGAGAGAGAGAGAGAGAGAAAGAAAGATGGAGAGAGATAAAGAGTTAGCTTCTCTTGATTTTCTTTCCCAATACTGGGCAAACCTCATATTATACTTCTGTTCTAAAGAATTTTCATGGTTATTTATATTGAGGAATAAAGCACTGACCTAGTGTTCAAAAGGCATGGTTTGGGTGAATGTTCTCATAATCATTGATTCTCTCAGCTTTGGTAGACATTTTTCTCACCCTTTTCTTCTGCAAAGTATTAGAGTTGTAGCATATAACCTCTAAAATTCCTTACCATCTAACAATGTTTAACCCTATCCCAGCTCTCACATTCATACTCTTTGGGATCTTTACCCACTCTGAACCCCTACTTTGTCATCTGCAAAATGAGGACACAGAACTGAATGGCCTATTAAGTCTGATTTTTCTGATTTTCCACATATAATCTGTTGATTTTACCAATTTCCTCAAGATGCCTCATTTAGTATTATTCCAAATCATTGAAATTTTTCAAAATTTCCATTTTTTTGTCCATGAATCAATGTTTTAGCACAACAAATACATTACAGGAAATTCTAGGCTGCTCAGTTGAACTCTCTACAACTGGTCTTAGATTTCTCCCTTTATTCTAGGTCTCCTGATGAACCCAATTGCTAGCATTCTCTACTGCTATGTTGTATCACTGTATACAAATATTTGGATGATGAAGAATAAAATATTACTCACCAGGTTCTTCTTTATTCATACCTGAAGAAAGAGAGAGAGAGAGAGAGAGAGAGAGAGAGAGAGAGAGAGAGAGAGAGAGAATTTGTTTCTCTGAATTATTCATTTAGAAAACAGGGGATGCCTCATTTCATACTTCTTTTATAAAATTTCTTCATTATTATTGACATGAAAGAATAAAGCACTGACCTTCCATTCAAAAGGCAAAGATTGTGTGAATGTTCTCATAATCATTTTTCTCTAAGCTTTGGAAAGCATTTTTCTCACTTTTTCCTTTTGTAAACTGATAGAGGTGTGGTATATAATCTCTAACATTCCTTAGCAAATAACACCATTTGAATCTTTCCCAGATCCACATTCATGATATTAGAGGTCTTTACACAGTGATAACTACTCTCAAAATCTACTTTTTGATTGGGAAAATGTTGCCATAGAACTGCTTGCCTGATTAGGTCCATTCTGATTTTCCATGTATAATGTGTTGATTTTTAAACATGTCAATGCTTTTTTCAATTAATCAGTGTTTCGAGAAAACAACTACTTTACAGAAAAATCTAGGTTGTCTAGTTCTTTTCTCTGAAACACAAGGACTGAATTAGTTCATTGACTCAGGATCTCCTGATCAACTCAGTTGCCATCTTCCTCCACTGGTATGTTGTATCACCATAAGAAAATAGTTAGATAATGAAGAAGAAAATATTACTCACCACGTTCTTTTTTATTCACATCTGCAAAAGGGAGAGAGAGAGAGAGAGAGAGAGAATGAGAGAATAAATTCTTTCCTCTAGATGACTCATCACAATGAAGGGATGCCTCATTTCATATTTCTATTCTAAAAAGACTTCATTCTTTTTGATATTGAGGAATAAAGCACAGACCTAGCATTCAAAAGGTAGTGATTGGGTGAATGTTGTCATAATCATTCTTTTTCTAAGCTTAGGAAAGCATTTTACTCACTTTTTCCTTTTGAAATCTGAGAGAGGAGCAGTACAAAATCTCTAAGATTTGTTATCAAGTAACATCATTTGAATCTTTCCCAGATCCACATTCATGATATTTGGGGACTTTACACAGTGACACCTACTCTCAAACTCTACTTTCTGATTGGCAAATGAAGCCATAGAACTGCTTGGCTCATTAGGTCACTTCTGATTTTCCATGTATAATGTGTTGATTTTTTTAAAATGTCTATTCTTTTGTCAATGAATCAGTGTTTCTAGAAAAAAAATACTTTACAGGAAAATTCTTCTTTCTCAAAATATGAGCAACTGAATTAGTTCATTGATTTGGAATCTCCTGATCAACTCAGTAGCCAGTGTCCTGCACAGGTACTTGTAACACCATATAAAAATATTTGGATAATAAAGGAGAAAATATTACTCATCAAATTCATCTTCATTCACATCTGAAAAGGGATGGAGAGACAGAGAGAAAGAGAGAGAGAGAGAGAGAGAGAGAAGAGAGAGAGAGAGAATGTCTCAATCTGTATTATGACACAATCAGTTCCTTCTCTGATTATAAATAGGATTTTTAATCATAAACCCTTTGGAATAATTATGGATGACTGTACTACTGAGAATACTATTAGTCATCCCAGAACATTGCTATTAATTTGTATGTAGTACAATTCATTTTGCTTGAGTTGATGGAGGATTTTCTGTTTTTTTTTAAAGCATCTTGCTCATCATTTCCCATAAGACTATGATATTCTGTCACAAATACATATATTGTCTGCAAATGAGTGAGTCATTTCCCAATTGATGGACATCCTCTCAATTTCTAATTTTACATACTTAATTTCTATTGTGCTTGCTATTAATATAATTATGTCTCTATTTTCCCTAAATTTGAAATATCCTTGAATTTCTGGCATAAACCCAACTTGATAAATAAACATGATTTCTTGAATACACAGCTATGGCCTCTTTGATCATGTTTTAATCAGTATTCTTATAGGAAGATTCACTTCTGATATAGGTCTACTTTTTCTTTTCCTAATTTATGTCTACTGATTTGTGCATCAGAACAATAAATGTGTCATAGAAGAAGCTTCTTGAAATGCCCTCTCTCTCTCTCTCTCTCTCTTTCTCTCTCTCTCTCTCTCCCTTTATTCTGGGTCTCCTGATGAACTCAGTTGCCAGCATCTTCTACTATTATGTTGTATCACTATATACAAATATTTGGATGACGAAAAAGAAAATATTGCTCACCAGGTTCTTCTTTATTCACACCTGCAAAGAGAGAGAGAGAGACAGAATATCCATTTCTCTGAATTATTTATTTAGAACACAGGGGATGCCTCATTTCATACTTCTGTTATAAATTTTCTTCACTATTGTTGATATTAAGGAATGAAGCACTGACCTTCTATTCAAAACGCATACATTGTTCTCATAATCAATGTTCTCATAATAATTTTTTCTCTAAGCTTTGGAAAGCATTTTATTCACTTTTTCCTTTTTTAAACTGATAGAGGGATGGTACATAATCTCTAATATTCATTATCAAATAACACCATTTGAATCTTTCCCAGATCCACATTCATGATACTTGGGGACTTTACACAATGACAACTACTCTCAAACTCTACTTTCTAATTGGCAAAATGAAGCCAGAGAACTGCTTGGGTGATTAGGTCACTTCTAATTTTCCATGTGTAATATGTTGATTGTTTGAAAATGTGTATTCTTTTGTCAATGAATCAGTGTTTCGACAAAAAAAATACTTTACAGGAAAATCAGGTTGTTACATTCTTCTTTCTCAAAATATGAGCAACTGAATTAGTTCATTGATTTGGAATCACCTGATCAACTCAATAGCCAGTGTCCAGCACTGCTACTTGTATCAACACATAAAAATATTTGGATAATGAAGGAGAAAATATTATCAAGAGGTTCATCTTTATACACATCTGAAATGAGATGGGGAGAGAGAAAGAGAGAATGCTTCAATCTATATTCTGACACAATCAGTTCCTTCTCTCGGTATAAATAGGATATTTAATCATAAATCCTTCAGAATAATTATGGATGATTACACTAGTGAGAATAGCAAAGTCATTTACTGTTCGTCATTCCAACATTGCTAATAATTTGTATGCAGTACAATTCATTTTGCTTGAGTTGATGGAAGATTTTTGATATTTTTTAATAGCATCCTGCTCATTATTTCCCATAAGAAGATGATATTCTGTCCCAAATACATACATTGTCTACAGATGATTGAGTCATTTCCAAATTGATGGGCATCCTCTCAATATCCAATTTTACATACTTAATTTCTATTGTGCTTGCTATTAACATAATTATGTCTCTATTTTCCCTAAATTTGAAATATCCTTGAATTTCTGGTATAAATCCAACTTGATAAATAAACATGATTTCTTTTGGCCTCTTTGATCATATTTTAATCAGTACTCTTCTACTAAGATTCACTTCTGATATAGGTCCACTTTTTATTTTCCTAATTTATGTCTACTGATTTGTGCATCAGAACAATAAATGTGTCATAGAAGGAGCTTCATAAGATGCTCGCACTCTCTCTCTCTTTCTCTCTCTCGCTTTTTCTCTCTCTGCATATATATATATATTTATTTAATATATAATAATATATTATTATAATATATATATTTAGTTCATATAACCTAGAACCTGAGAATGATTTATTTTTACTAAGTTTAATAGAATTCAGCTTGAAATTCATCTCAACACTTCCTGATTGCAAAAATGGAAGAGAAATACCATAACCTCCTATCCCCAGATTTCTAACCTGGACTTGTCAAGGTGTCACGGGAGAGAGAGAGATTTCCTTCCATTTCCTTCTGGTCTCCTTCTTGTACCTCTTCATAATGCAAAAGAGGGGAAGACTCTATTCCTCTTTGTTCTTTTTGTATATTTCCTGGATTGGCCCACTCCAGCACACCATTTCTCTCTCTTCTCTGCAATGTTTTGCTGGCCAGGTCTAAATAGCATGCAAGAGAAAAAAATAACATTCCATCTCATTCTCTCCTTAGTCCCTTGTCCTAAGTTGACAAATGACCCAGAAGATTCTACTCTGAAGGCAAGCCCCTAAGAATACCGATAACCCCCAGGAATTCATTTATCAATGATTAATAAGCATACACTCAGTTGCAACCTCCTCTTCTTAATGATTCTGAATCACAGCCTCGAATTATTCAAATTATTCCCCTCCCTTTTAACCCAACTCCCACAATGTTCCATTCTAGAGCTATGCATCCCTTGTACTGTGCTCTCTGGTATTCAATCACCATTGATAACACATATATTTCATCTTTAAAACTTTTCCTTTCCCACTCCTTTCATATTTTGTCTCCCACTGAAAATAAGCCCCTTCTTTATTCCATTCTTCTCAGTCTCTCTTTCCAGCACTGATTATATTTTTACTCATTTGTCCCACTCACTATTTAAAATGAGACAGTTAGTATGTCCAGACTATCCTCTATGAATATTTATCAGTGACTTCTCCCTTTGCAGTTCACTTAATCCAGATCTACAACTCAATCAAGTTCTGGTAGCTTTTATTCATTGATCCCCAGGACACCCCTCCCCACCCCAATTTTTGCAAAGAGTTCAGTGAACGGCTCACCTTCTTTCATTTCTCTTCAATTTCTACCCTCAGGATATAGGACTTCAACATACCTAGTGATACTTGTTGGAATCCTTACAAAGTGTTAACTGATTAGAGTTGATAGACACAATAATTATCTAATTTAGCATGGTTCAGTATGATTGATCTGATCTTATAAGGGCCAGAACTTGAAACAAGGCACTAAGTGGAACTGATAGAAACAATGCTTGTGTTCACACCTTTAGAAAGCTCATATAAGCAAGAAGCTCTTAGGGCCAAAGAGTACTCTGAGAGGAAGCCCACAAGCCCACTCTCAGAGGTGGAGTCAGATTCATTCCATATTCCACCTTGGTGCTGGCTGGAGGCTGAAGAAAGCAGAGGCAGAAGCAAAGGACAAAGCTGCAAGAGCTCTTAGAACCAAAGAGGCAGAGAAGCCTCTAAAAAAGCTAACTAGGCTTGGAAGGAGAAAATAAATGGTTGGATTATATCACCTGGCTGCATTTGGAGTTATTATTATTCTGAAACGAAACTAAGGTTATCTCCAGAAAACCTCCCCAAGAAACCTGCTCCCAGAGAGAACCATCATATATTATATAAAAGAAGAAGAACACCACAGATACTCCCTGAAATAGCAAAGGAATATTTACCCGAAACTCCTAGTTCTTCAATATTTTTATTTCATAGGACCTGCTTCCTCACCACACCTCAGCTACACAGAGATGGCCATACCCTTCATCTTGTTGTCACCCATAAATTCACTACTAAATACTAATATGTATTAACTCTAAAATAACATTTGTATTCCACCTCTCCCTCTGTGCCAAAACTACAAACCTCACTCTGACTTTTCATCTCTCTACTTCTCAGAGTTTTTTCTCAAACTATTACCCTGAATTAAAAAATTCTTTCTTCATCTTGATCTACTGATGAATTAGTTTAACTCTACATAATCTTTTTTTTTTCCTATTTGTCCTTTGTATACTTATTCTATCAAGGATCTGGCCCTATCTTACCTCAGCCTTTGCTTTAGGTAGCTGAAAAAAACTGGAGAAAAACCACATAACTGTGTGTCTAACTCAGAGATAGAAGACCTGGATTATTATTATACTTGGTTCACCTCAAATTCTTGTGATCTTTGGTATGTCACTTCTGCTGTCTAGATCTGTGTCATAACATAAGAGGGTATTGAATGACATACTACTAACCATGTATGAATCTGTCTCAGCTCCATTTCTTAACAACTTTGTGACCTGGGATAAGTAATTTAATCTATCTATACTTCTGTTTTTTTTAATATCATAAATTGGGTGGTTTGAATTAAAAGGCCTCTAAGGTTACTAATAATTTTTAATTTATAATTCTTTAAGAAGGCTAATTCTACTGGATACCCTGGTCCAAGGATTTCCCAATCACTGATTTTTTTCCCATAAGTATAATTATCTTTTAAATTATTGCCACACTGGATTTTGGCACAGATAAAACGAGAGGATTAGGCTAGATCGCTAGTCTCTTGAAGCTCTAAATCTATAATCTTTTGAACCTTCTTTTTCCATGTTGCCTAGGAATTATTTGTTCTCTAAATATTTAATAAAATTCAATTAAATCAATGCAGATTAAAAGTATTTTCTTCAAGAACTTCTGCAGATTGGCTTCTCTTTCAGATATCTAGCTGTTTAGAGCCTATATTTTTGTTTTACTAATGTTTGTATTTTGTATTGTTCTACATATTCATCCAATTTATTTACATTTTTAGTTTTAGGCATTTGTTGTATTAGTGGAATGATTTTTTCAATCTTAGCTCTTCTTTCATATTTTCAAAATGTCTACTTTTGAGCTTGCCTCCATGTCTCTTGTTTTGTTGGTTGTCTAGGGATTTAAGTTTATGTTCTCCTCCTGATATGTCTTCAGAGTTGTGACACTTTCAATTAAGAACTTTTTAAACTACATCCCAATGGTGTTGATAGGCTGATTCTCTATTACATTTTTCTCCTTTCTATGATAAAATATAAAGACATTTTGGAGGCAGAGTTCTTCATGACCTGCCATCTCCTCATGTCTCTATGACACACAAATAATTACTTATATGCTGTATCTTAAGCATGACTCTCTATTTTTATATCCCCAGAACTTAGCATAGTGCCTGCCATATGGTAAGCTCTTAATAAATTCTTGTTGACTCACTGTCTGACTAACCCATTTCACTTTTAAGATGACAATATTTTGACTCTTTCAGGAGCTTCTTTTTTCTAAAATCAACAACACAAAGAGATGAGAATTTTTCCAAAGCATGCAGTCTCCCCATTTTTATTTGTATAATGATGATAAAAATATTTAACTTATCATCTATGTCATTATTAATATCTGGGGGGAAAGAGAAAATAATTGATTTTATCAGTATGGATTAGTTTTCTCACAGATAAAATTATGGACTTGTCAGTCACTAAGGAAACTTCCAACATTAAGTCTATAAAACTAAGATCATACTGACTAGCCCTAGATGTTTGCTAGATGAATGCTTCTCATTCACTGATTCTTTTCAAAATTTCCATTATTATGTCAATTAATTAATGAAAAAACTCTATTAGAAAAAACAAATACTTCATAAGAAAAGCAAAATGGAAATTTGAGTTTAGGTGGTTGCATTGATGGGAAGGTCATACTGAATAGGTCATTTTCCAAAAC
This sequence comes from Antechinus flavipes, assembly GCF_016432865.1. Lineage (NCBI taxonomy): Eukaryota > Metazoa > Chordata > Mammalia > Dasyuromorphia > Dasyuridae > Antechinus > Antechinus flavipes. The sequence continues at coordinate 249,528,468 of NC_067403.1, forward strand.
TATCCACTGCTACATAATATTTCCATGTGCATATCACTAGATATTGATGAAGAGGTTATGACTCACCAGTGGCATCTTTGTTCACCACTGAAAAGTAGAAAAAAGAGAGATGAGGACAGAGAGAATCACAGATATTGAGAATTAGTAGAGGGAAAATTAGCTCCTCTATATTATCCATTTGCTACTTTTACTTTGCCACATTTCATGACCTATTAACCTAAATATTTAGGTTTCTTGATCTTGAAGAAGGCACACTCAATTATGTATTAAGCAACAAATATCAGGGAATGCTTCGCAAATTATATAAACTTACCATGTTGGTAATGACAATTTCTCCCCCCTTCCTTTTTTTTTTTATTTGCAAAGTACAAGGGATCTATCCATGTAAACTCTGAGATGCTTTCTAGATAAACATATTTGATTTGAGCTCTGCTCCCTTTTTAAGTGATAACACAACTATCTCTTTTCTCATTCATAATGGTAAGGACTGATTACCCATTAAGGTCATGTCCAAATTGAAACATATAAAACTAAAATTATACATACTTTCACTATGTTCCTCAAGTCCCAGTGCTTTCCCTTCACTAACTTTTTTCAAAATATCAACTATTTTATCAATTAATAAAGAGGACTCTTTTTGCAAAACAAAACACATCAGAGGAAAATCAAAGCACACAAGATATCCCCTCTATTAAAGTATAGGTTTATGGATACATTGAACTTGTGGGCCATATTCATTAGCATATATGCCTGTATACTGCCCTACTCCAAAGTATTGCCAAATAGAAGTATTTCAATAATGAAGAAGATATTACAAGACCTGTTGCCTCTTTTCTCATTCCTGAGGGGTGGGAGAAAGAGACAGGGAGAAGAAATAGAAAAACACATTGACAGAGTGAGATAAATTAGCTTCACTGGAATGTCCATTTGGTACAATTCAAGTGTCTTTTCTAATGAATTTATTATCCAAAATATTAATGCTTCTTGATCTTGAGGAAAACTCTGAATTATAAATTAAAAACAAAACATTGGGGTATTCTCAAATTACTTCATTTTAAATCTTGGGAGAGACATTTTCTCTCTACAATGAAGTTATGGATACATCAATCACTTCATTTTCATTTATTTTCCCCTGTTATATATTATCACCAAGTACAAATATTTGAAAATGTTGAAGTAGTTATTACTCACTAGGCGCATCTTAGCTCACACCTAAGTTGTGGGTAAATGATACAATGAAAAAGACAGAAAGAGATAAAAAGAGACACACAGACAGAATAACAGACAGAGAGTGACAGATGGACAGATAGATTGACACAGAGAAAGAGAGAGTGGGGAAAGGCATAGAAAAAGAGAGAGGGAGGGAGGAAGACAGACAGAAATCTGAGGTATCTTCTTTTATTAATTCATTCTATAGTCTTGGGAAAGTCATTTGCTCACTTTCTTTCAGTGAAATGAAATGGTCATACTACATAATTTTTAAGATTCCTTGTAATATTATAATGTTTGACACTATCCAACTTTTCACCCACATTACCTTTGGGATATTGACAAAATGATGACATCACTGAACATCTATTTTCTCATTTGTAAAATGAAACCAATGGATGGCATGGCCTCTCAGATCACTGTTAACTATAAATCCTTAATTCTAAAATAATCCCAATTTCCACTAGACACCTCAATTCTTCCTTAACACTCACTGATATTTGTCAAAATTTCTCTTCTTTTGTCAACTTCTTGATTAAGAAACAGTGCTTTTGCAAAACAAAAACTCCACAGGAAAAACCCAAGCTTGTTTACAAACTGGAAAGGATCAAAGGGAGCATTGAATTGGGATCTCCTGATTAATTGAGTTCCCAGCATTCTTGACTGCTATATTGTAATAACATATGCAAATATTTGGATAATGAAGAATGAGACACTACTCACCGTATTCATTTTGAAACTTCACTGAGTCATAAGAGACTAAAAGAGAGCAAGAGAGGGAAAGGGAGAACAGCGAGGGGAGAGAGAGAGAGATGGAGAGAAAGAGAGAGTTAGCTTCTCTTGATTCTCTTCCCCAATACTGGGCAAACTTCATTTTATACTTCTGTTCTAAAGAGTTTTCATGGTTATTTATATTCAGGAATAAAGCATTGACCTAGCATTCAAAAGGCATGGTTTGGATGAATGTTCTCATAATCATTTATTCTCTCAGCTTTGGTAGACATTTTTCTCACCCTTTTCTTTTGTAAAGTGATACTATCCTCTACTGTTATGGTGTATCCCCATATGCAAATATTTGGATGATGAAGAAGAAAATATTACTCACCAGGATCTTCTTTACCCACGCCTGCAAAGAGATAGAAAGAGAGAAAGAGAGAGAGAGAACATTCGTTTCTCTGAATTATTCATTTAGAAAACAGAGGATGCCTCATTTCATATTTCTATTATAAAATTTGTTCACTATTGTTGACATTAAGGAATAAAGCACTTATCTTCCATTCAAAAGGCATAGATTGGGTAAATGTTCTCCTAATCATTTTTTCTCTAAGATTTGGAAAGCATTTTACTCACTTTTTCCTTTTGTAAACTGATAGAGGTGTAGTACATAATCTCTAAGATTCCTTATCAAATAACACTATTTGAATCTTTCCCAGATCTACATTCATATTAGAGGTCTTTACACAGTGACAACTACTCTCAAACTCTACTTTCTCACTGACAAAATGAAGCCATAGAACTGCTTGGCTGATTAGGTCACTTCTGATTTTCCATGTATAATGTGTTGATTTTTTTTAAATGTCTATTCTTTTGTCAATGAATCAGTGTTTCAAGAAAAAGAATACAGGAAAATCAGGTTGTCACATTCCTCTCTCTAAAAATATGAGCAACTGAATTAGTTCATTGATTTGGAATCTCCTGATCAACTCAGTTGCCAGTGTCTTGCACTGCTATTTGTATCACCACATAAAAATATTTGGATAATGAAGGAGAAAATATTACTCACCAGGTTCATCTTTATACACATCTGAAAAGAGATGGAGAGAGAGAGAGAGAGAAAGAAAGAGAGAAAGAGAAAAAGAGAATTCATTTCTTATTTCTCTAGATTACTCATTTCTAACACAGGGGATGCCTCATTTCATAGTTCTGTTGTAAAGAGACTTCATTCATCTTGATGTTGAGGAACAATGCACTGGTTTAGCATTTAAAAGGCATAGATTGATTGGGGGAATGTTCTCATAATAATTTTTTCTCAATGTTGGAATGTATTTTTCTCACTTTTTCCTTTTGTAAAGTGATAGGGGTTGGAGTGCATAATCTCTACAATTCCTCATCATCTAACAATGTTTAACTCTATCCCAGCTCTCACATTCATACTCTTTGGGATCTTTACCCACTCTGAACCTCTACTTTCTCATCTGCAAAATGAAGACATAGAACTGAATGGCCTATTAAGTCACTTCTGATTTTCCATATATAATCTGTTGATTTTACCAATTTCCAAAAGATGCCTCATTTAGTATTGTTCCAAATCACTGATATTTTTCAAAATTTCCATTTTTTTGCCCATGAATCAATGTTTTAGCACAACAAATACTTTACAGGAAAATCTAGGCTGCCAAGTTGAACTCTCTACAAATATGAGGTCCTGGATTTCTCCATTGATTCTGGGTCTTCTGATCAACTCAGTTGCCAGCAGCCTCTACTGGTATGTTGTATCATCATATACAAATATTTGGATAATGAAGAAGAAAATATTACTCACCAAGTTCATCTTTATTCACACCTGCAAAGAGTTTGTAGAACAGAAACAGAGAGAGACAGACAGAGAGACACAGAGAGAGAGAGAGAGAGAGAGAGAGAGAGAGACAGAGAGACAGAGAGAGACAGAGACAGAGACAGAGACAGAGACACAGAGACAAAGAGAGGGTGGAACAGAGAAAGATGGAGGGAAAAAGAGATAAAGAGAGACAGATAAGGAAAGACAGAAACATAGAGAAGTAAATTAGCATGTCTAGATTATCCATTTGCAACACTGAGTATTCCTTTTCTAATACTTCTATTCTCCATACTCTTCCAAGTATTCAAACTTATAGATCGTGACAAATGGACCACTCAACTATTGACCAAAACAAAGATCTGGGATACATTTCTCTATTAATTCATTCCATGGTTTTAGGAAAGTCATTTTCACACTTTTCCTTCTGCAAAGTGAAAGGGTTGCACTACATAATTTTTAAGATTCCTTGTAATTTTACAATGTTTGATACTATCCCAGTTCGCATCCTCATTACCTTTGAGATATTGACAAAATGATAACATCACTGAACATCTATTTTCTCATTGATAAAATGAAACCAATGGATGGCATGACCTCTAAGATCACTTTAAGTATAGATCCATAATTCTAAAATAATCTCAATTTCCACTAGACACCTCAATTCTTACTTCCCATGCATTGACATTTTTTAAAATTACTATTCTTTTGTCAACTTCTTGATTAAGAAACAATGTTTTGGGGGAAAAAACCTCCACAAGAAAAACCCAAGCTTGTCTACAAATTGGAAAGGATCAAATGCAGCATTGATTTGGAGTCCCCTGATTAATTTAGTTCCCAGCATTCTTAATTTCTATATGGAATCAACATATACAAATATTTGAATAATGAAGAATGAGACACTACTCACCGTATTCATTTTCTAACTTGACTGAGGCATAAGAGACTGAAAGAGTGAGAGCAAAAGAGGGAAAGGAGAACAGGGAGGGGAGAGAGAGACAGATGGAGAGAGAGAGATTTAGCTTCTCTTGATTCTCTTCCCCAATACTGGGGAACCCTCTCTGATACTTCTGTTTTAAAGAGTTTTCATGGTTTTTTATATTGAGGAATAAAACACTGACCCAGCATTCAAAAGGCATAGTTTGGGTGAATGTTCTCACAATCATTGATTCTCACAGCTTTGGAAATCATTCTTCTCACTTTTTCCTTTTGTAAAGGGATAGGGATCTAATACATAATCTCTAAGATTCCTTATCATCTAACAAGGTTTGAATCTGTCCCAGCTCTCCATTTATAACCTTTGGGATCTTTATACAGTGAAAACCACTCTGAACCTCTACTTTCTCATCTGCAAAATGAAGCCATTGAAATGCTTGGCCTATTAAGTCACTTCTGATTTTCCATATATCATGTTTTGATTTTACCAGTCTCTACAAGATGCCTTATTAAGTATTTCTCCAATTCACTGACTTTTTAAAAAATTTCCATTCTTGAGCAGCTGGGTGGGACAGTGGATAGAGCACTAGCCCTGAAGTCAGGAAGACCTGAATTCAAACCTATCCTCAGATGCTTCACATTTCCTAGCTGTGTGGCCCTGAGCAAGTCACTTAATCCCAATTGCCTCAACCCAGCAAAAAATAAATAAAAAAAAAATGTCCATTCTTTTTTCCATGAATCAGTATTTCAACTAAAAATATATTTTACAGAAAAATCTAGGTTGTCAAGTTCTCCTCTCTACAAATAAGAGATCCTGGATTTGTTCATTAATTCAGAGTCTCCTGATCAACTCAGTTGCCAGCATCCTCCACTGATATGTTGCATCACCATAAACAAATATTTGAATGATTAAGAAGAAAATATTACTCACCAGGTTCTTCTTTATTCACACCTGCAACGAGTGTACAGAAGAGAAATAGAAACAGAGACAGAGAGAGAGAGAGAGAGAGAGCAAAAATAGAATTAGGCTCTCTTATTAATCATTTACAACACTTAGATTGCCTCTTTTGATACTTCTGTTCTCCAATGTATCAGGCTTATAGATACAGAGAAATAAATCTTTGAACTAGAGTTCAAAAGATGTAGATCAGGAGCCTGTTCTCATATTAATGCATTTTGTCATCTTGGAAAAACCATTTTCTCATTTTTTTCATCTCTAGAGTAAGTGCGTTTTACTACACATAATCACTAAGATTCTTTATATCTAATATTTGCATCTATCCCAGCTGTCACCCGTGTTATGTTTGTGTATCTTAGAAAATCATAGCATCTCTGAAGCTCTATTTTCCTGTTATGAGCCAGAATTTGATACAAGGTGATAACTTTTGAAATTGATGGAAAAAATGCTTGTGTGCTTGGGTTTGCACCTTTAAGAGTTTACACATTAGAGCTTACACATTGGAGTTCACAAGTAAGGGAGATACACAAAGTTAACTTTGTAACTTTGTGAATTCACACCTCCCATAATCCCACTCTCAGAGGAGGAGTCACTTTGAGTTTACACCTTTAAAAGGGCATAAAAAGAGTTTCAGTCAATCAGTCAGTTTGGAAGATTGCCAGGAATTTGGAGATAGGTAGAAACTGGAAGAAGCAAAGGACTAGCAACAAGAACTCTCATAAGAAGGAAAACTAACCGGGTATTTTGGAAGAGACAATAAAAGATTTGAACTTTTATCAGCTGGCTGTATTTGAGGTGATTATTACTTGGAACCAAAACTAAGGCTGCCTCCAGAAAACCTCTCCAAGAAACCTGCTCCGGGGGAGAACCATTATATTTTAGAAAAAGAAGAGAACACCACATTTTCCCATCTGTAAAATGAAACCTCTAAAGTGAAACAGTGTGGCCTCTAAGGTCACTTTCATATTTAATCTGTAATTCTTAGATAATGCCAACTTCCACTACCTACTTTTTTTTGCTTCCTATCCACTCCCGTTTTTGAACTTTCCATTATTTTGTTAATTCCTTACTTAAGAAACTGTTTTGACACAACACATTCTTCACAGGAAACATCCAAGCTTTTATGGTTTCATCTGTACAAATTAGGGAGACTGAATGACTATGTTGATTTGGGGAACTCTTAATCAATTCATTTCCTGATGTTGTGGAAAAAATTACATGGGATAAGACATTAAATTACCTATTCACAAAATATAGGGTCAGGCGATCCCAAGCATGCAGAAGAAATACTTTGGAGAAATTTTGGAGGATATATAATAATTCTGTAACTACTTCAAGTATATTGTCATATGGTGACATCTTTCTTAATATGTCTTTTGTAGTTAATCTGGGTGTTTATACTAATGAAAATAGTTAGATAGACAAAGATATAAAGATATATATGTATTCATGCATATATGTCTATGCATATATATTTATTTATTTGCATATATTATACATATATTATATCATAAATGTATTCTATTTGTATATATTTTGAAGAATCATGGAATAGTAGATCAGGAGGTATTCCCAAAATCAGAAAGACCTGAGTTAGAAAGTTGCTTTTGCCACATGCTTTTTGTGCAGCCCTAAAGAAGGCCCTTAACCTCTCAGTACTCTCAACAATTCCTTAACACTCTTCCTTGCCTAGAGAGAACCAATCTGCATTGATAGAGGGATTGCCCTTGTTTGAGCATTCTGTTTCAGAATCTCTGGCTTCTACTTCATGCTGGAATAATCCACATTGCACAGATCTTTACCTTTGGCATTTTTTAACTTCCAGATCACAAAAATAAGGATGAGAATTGCAGCGCCGAAAAGGACCCCAATCACAATCCATCTCACAGTCCTGGGAGTGTCATTTGGAGAAAAGTCATCTGAAAAATTCAAACCATAGGAGTTATATAATAGAATCAGGGGTCTTTAGTGATCACTAAATTAGTGTTCAATTTGGTGATTGCACTAGTGAAATGCCCTCATTTTACAGAGAAAGAAACTAAATCTTGGATCATTCAATCCCCAACTCCCAAATGTCTCTAGAGGAAGGCCCCTGATTTTCTGACCAGTGTTCTGGTCAAAGGACTTTCTGAGCACCTGCAAACATAGATTCCTCTCTGATCTGGGTACTAGCATAGCAGGGAAGGCAGCTTATGGAGTCAGAAATAGAAACTATATGGCTAATGCTGCAAAGAGGGAGGGTTTTTTGGTCCAAATGGAAATTATTTGCACCTAAATCTGTGAAACTGTGAGATGCTTGAGAACAAAGATTGTCTTTTGCCTTTCATTTTATTCCTGTGTCTGGCTAACTAATTGCAAGTAATTCAATTGAGAAGGAAAAGGAGCACTGCCTTTACATACTGCATATGTGTAGGACAGCCCTTCCCATAAAAAACATTTCAGTATAAAAAGCAATGAAAGTTTTGGTGGGCTAAATAGAGATGAAGAAAGAAAGAACTTGGGTTGCAATGAGGAACCTTGGCATGGGTGTTCTTGGGTATATCTGCTCTGCTCTATAAATATCTTTTTGCTTCAATTATCAAAATAGCCTTAGAGGAAGACCATCCTCAGAGCAGATGCCTAGTGTATTCTATCTCTTCTTCCCTGTGGAGAGGATCTTAATCTTTTGTGAGTCCTGAATCGCTTTGTCAAATTAATGAAGCCTATGGATTGCATTTCAGAATCATGTTTTTAAAAGCATAAAATAAAATATATAGAATAACAAATGAACCCATTTTTATTAAAAATAAATTATCAATATTTATATTTTTAAAATCTTCATACTCAGTATGTATGTTTAAGTTTCCTATCATGAGTATAGGGGTTGAGGAGGAAAGAAAAATAGTGAGTCATGTGCCAAAGTCGTTGGGGAAAGGAGGATGAATTGGAAGTCTATAGAAAATTTCTACCAGGAATTTAATTGTGTGGTAAATGTTTACAGCATGAAATTCAAAAGACAAGTTATTGAAAGAAGGAGGTAGAGGGAAAGCCTGGAAGTGGCGATGTGGAACAAGGAAAATGCAATTTCCCCACTTTGACCATTGACCCATTGGCTAATGAGTAAAGGTCAATATTGGAAATAGTAGAAGGGAATCTGTGCCATCCAGGGGCAGCCAGGTTACAGAAAGATGTAGAAATCAGAAAGTGGAAGAGGAACAGATTCAGGATGAAGAGAAGTCTGTTACCTATGGCATTCCAAAAGGTACACTGGAAAAGCTGGGTGATATTTGATTAAAATTTGGAGTGGGAGGGTTGATTGAAATAGTAATAAGAACTTGAGTTACAGAGGTGGTGTAGGGTTTGAAAGATGATCCATAGAGGATCAGAATCATTGAATTTTGAAGCACATTGAGTGGAAAGCACCTCTCTTCCAAAATAGAGGTTGAATATTGGGTTTAGAGGCAAAGGCAGCTGAAATGAAAGGGACATGGTCAGATGATAAGATGGGTGACATGCTTCACTACTCCTTCTCCCTCAGAAGGTGGAAATTAGGCAAGAAAAGGATGCAGCAGAAGGAGAGCAAACCTGCAGGGCAGGAGAAAGTAGTCCCCTTCATCACTAATTTTTCCATTACTTTTCCCTCAAAGGACAGATGTTATGGACCTGAACTCAAAGAATAGATTGTTGCTCTTTACACCAGAAGTTCTCCACATACCAGTTGGGAGATTGGACTGGCAGCAGAAAGTGGGAAGTTATCTTGTGCTGGCACAGAAAGAAGCCGTTCCTTTGGGACAGGGGAATGTGCTTTTGGGAAGATGGAAGATGGCAGGCCCCTTTTTCCTTGAAGGACATACTACACCCAGCAGGAGAAAGAAGGCACAAGGCTCATGAGCAGAGGAACTCTTGGTCCCTTCTCATCATTTGAGATGACAAGCCACTAGGTAGTAGCAAGAAGAGATATATTCCCTGCAAAGAAGAGCCTATCTATAAAACCTTCATGTCACTGCTTCCCTTTGTGTTTATCTCCAGTTTACTGGGAGATTTGTTTGTACACAGGTGCTTGCATGTTGCCTTTCCCACATTAATCTAGGGGTCCTTGAGAATAAAGAATGCTTTGGGATGGTTTTTTTTTTTTATTTGTTCATTTCCCTTAAAACTTAGCACAGTGCATGGAATATATGAGGTACTTAGGACATGTTTATATTCCAATGCAATAATTTTACTATCCTTACTCTCAGTCTCTTCATATGTAAAATCAGGAGCTTAGATTCCTAAAATTCCTTCCATAGCTGAAATCTTATGAGTCTTAAAGGTAGAAATTTTGGCATTGTAACACATGAATGGGAGAAATATTTGAAAATCCTGAGCTTTTCTATTCCCCTTTCTACCAAAAAGTACTCAGTCTGGTCACAAAGTTGTCCTTAGTGCTCAGGGAAGGAACTAACCTGACAGAGAAAAACTTGCTTCCAACTTTTGTCTGAGGAGAGGGTTCCCAATGAAACAAAAAACATTTCCTATGGAATTCGTGGAAACTGTGATTGATGTTTCAACAGAAAATAAGCCATTTTCTTCCTTCTTGATCGTAGTGTTTTGTGGCAATAACTTTTCCTGGTTTTTTCTCCATTGAACTTCAGGCTCTGGGTACCACCCTGTAGATGTGCATACTAGCCTATGCCTTTTATTTCCATCACTCACAGTGTATATGCGAGGAGCAGAGCCTTTGCCTAGGAAAGGAAAACAACACAAAAGTAAAATTATTTCCTAGAGGAAATATTCGAGAGGAATTTTTCTTTTATTCCTCCTTATTATGTTTATCAAATATATTAATGGTAAAGCATCAAATGAGAAAAACACAATATGTCTCTGTATCTGGGATGATAATATGTATTTCCAATTATGAATTTTCTTGGCAAGAATTGAACATGACTGAAACTGAACAACAACAACAGAGGAAGTGATCATTCTACTATTGACTCTTAGACCCTATATTTTGTTCAATTATGCCACTTTTGACAAATATTTTAACATTCTTTCTTTTTTACTTTCAGCTCAAAAATTTTTCCATTCCTCTTCCCTCAAAGAACAGATGTTATGGACCTGAACTCAAAGAATAGATTGTTGCTCTTTACCCCAGAGGTTCTCCACATACCAATTGGGAGACTGGACTGGCAGCAGGAAGTGGGAAATTATCTTGTGCTGGCACAGATGGAAGTCTTTCTTTGGGACAGGGGAATATGCTTTTGGGAAGATTGAAGATGGCAGGCCCCTTTTTCCTTGAAGGATATATTACACCCAGCAGGAGAAAGAAGGCACAAAGCTCATGAGCAGAGGAACTCTTGGTCCCTCTCATCATTTGAGATGACAAGCCACTAGGTGGTAGCAAGAAGAGATATATTCCCTGCAAAGAAGATAGCCTATCTATAAAACTTTCATGTCACTGCTTCCCTTTGTGTTTATCTCCAGTTTACTGGGCATATATATTATTTATACACAGGGGCTTGCATGTTGCCTCTCCCACATTAATCTGGGGGCTCCTTGAGAATAAAGAATGCTTTGAGATAGTTTTTTTATTATTTTATTTGTTGGGTTGTTTTATTTCTTTTCTTCATATTCCCTTAAAACTTAGCACAGTGCATGGAATATATGAGGTATTTAGGACATGTTTATATTCCAATGCAATAATTTTACTACTCTTACTCTCAGTCTCTTCATATGTAAAATCAGGAGGTTAGATTGCATGATTCCTAAAATTCCTTCCATAGCTGAAATCTTATGAATCTTAAAGGTAGAAATTTTGGCATTATAACACAGGAATGGAAGAAATATTTGAAAATACTGAGTTTTTCTGTTCCCCTTTCTACCAAAAAGGACTCAGTCTGGTCACAAAGTTGTCTTTCGTGCTCAAGGAGGGAACTAACCTGACAGAGAAAAACTTGCTTCCAACTTTTGTCTGAGGAGAGGGTTCCCAATGAAACAAGAAATATTCACTATGGAATTCATGGAAATTGTTATTGATGTATTAACAGAAAATGAGCCATTTTCTTCCTTCTTGATCATAGTGTCTTGTGGCAATAACATTTCCTGGTTTTTTCTCCATTGAACTTCAGGCTCTGGGTACCACCCTGTAGATGTGCATACCAGCCTAACACTTTTATTTCCATCATTCACATTGTATATGCGAGGAGCAGAGCCTTTGCCTAGGAAAGGAAAGCAACACAAAAGTAAAATTATTTCCTAGAGGAAATATTCAAGAGGAATTTTTATCTTATTCCTCCTTATTATGTTTATCAAATATATTAATGGTAAAGCATCAAATGAGAAAAACACAATATGTCTCTGTATCTGGGATGATAATATGTATTGCCAATTATGGATTTCCTTGGCAAGAATTGAACATGACTGAAACTGAACAACGACAACAGAGGAAGTGATCATTCTATTATTGACTCTTAGTCAGACCCTATACTTTGTTCAATTATGCCACTTTTGACAAATGTTTTAACATTCTTTCTTTTTTACTTTCAGCTCAAAAATTTTTCCATCCTTCCAGCCCTTCCACCATTGATAGGTAGAATATGATATGCATTATACATGTGAAGTCATGCAAAACATTTCCATATTAATGCATTTTGTTATTACTTCTGTTTTATTTATGAATTCATCTCATTCACCATCATTCTCATGATTACTGTGTAATTCCCCCTATCCTATTTATTTCTATTTATCATTCTCTCTTTTTTTCTTTTTATTCTGCTCTTTCTCAAAAGGCTTTTTTATCTCTGGACACTGATTCCTTAAACTGTTCTCCCTCCTACCACCCTTATGTATTCTTTTATCTCATTTCTCTCCTCTTTTCCTGTTGGGTAAATGGATTTCTATTCCCAATTAATTGTGCACATAAGATCTTCCCTCTTGAAACCAGTGCAGATGAGGGTCAGAAGAAGCATTGCCTGTTTCTCCCATCAACCTATTTTCCCCTCCATTGTAAAAATTCTTCCTTGTATTCCTCTTCTATATGAGATAATTTCCTCCATTTTCTCTCCTTTTCCCCTTCTCCCAGTTCATCCCTCTTTCGCATCTTGTCCTTTTAATAGCACAACAACATAATAAAATCATGTTCATACCCTCAGTAAAAGTAGACTGTTTAATCTTAAAAAAAAAAAAAAAGTAGACTTAAGACACAAATCTTGGAGGTTATAATATCATCATACCATTTTGGAATACAAACAACTTAACTTTATTGAATCCCTTATAATTTCTCTTTGCTATTAATCTTTTTATGTTTCTCTTAAATTTTGTATTTGAACACCAAAATTTTGTTGTTTTAGTTTTTAATTAGCAGACTTTGAAAGTTCTTATTTCATCAATAATTTCTTTCCTCCTAAAGGATTACATTCTGTTTTACTGGGTATTCTTGATTGTTGTCCTAGGGCACTCTTGACTAGAGTCCTAGCTCCTTTGCTTTCTGAAATATCCTAATCTCACCATCTACTTTAATGTGAAAGTCACCAAATTTGTATGATATTGACTAGTTTCATTGCATTTGAGTTATTTCTTTCTGACTACTTGCAGTTTTTTCTCCTTGACTCCAGAGCTCTAGAATTCATTTACAATATTTATGGAAGTTTCTATTTTGAAATTACAGGAGAGAATTGTGGATTGTTTCCATTTCTATATGTTGTCTTTTTCTGAGATATATGAGCAGGTATCCTTGATAATTACTTGAAATATAATATCTAGTATTTTTTTGATTATTGATTTCATATAGTTCATGAACTATATCTATTTCCTAGGTCAGTTTTTTTTCCTAATGTGATATTTCAGATTTTTCACCTTTTCATTCTTTTGGCATTGCTTTATTATTTCTTAATAGTTCATGGAGTTATTTAAACAATTCTCTTTTTTGAGAGAGTTTCTTCAATGAGTCATTATATCTCTTTTTCCTATTTGACTATTTCTGTTGATTAAGCAATTCTTCAGCATTTTTTATAACTCTTTTTCAAGCTCTTAATTCTTTTTGGATAATTTTTTATATTGCTCTCATTTCCTCCAATTTTGTCTCTGCTTCTCATTTGACTTTTTAAATCACTTTTCTTTGTTTTTAACCATTTCATCTCTTCTAGAAATTATTGGCCTTGTGACCAAACTCTGTTTTTCTTTTATGTTTTTACATATTTTTATGTCACTTCCTACATTTTCGTTTTTGTTTTGACCTTCCCTATCATCACAATTGCTTTTTATGGTTAGGTTCCTTTTTTATTGTTTGTCCATTTTTACATCTTATTTCCTGAATTTAAACTTCATGTTAGAGTTTGGGATTGAGGGAGCAATTACTTTCCCAAGCTTTAGACTTTTTCACCCAGAAGCTGGTTCTATGTAGCTAGACATTTTAGATCCTTTCAAGGTGATATGACCCAGAGATAGATGTGTTCAATGTTTTCCTGGTTTGCACAGACAGTATACTACTGTTTCATGAGAACTATTCCTTTCTTTATTGAATCTATGACTAGGAACTGTGGTTCATGCTCCCAGGGCCACAAGTGCTCCTTTATGCCCTGGACAAAGATTCTAGACCTAGGATCCCTGGTTATTGGTAACTGGAAGTTCTTTCCATTCCATTTCCAGTACTGGTTAATAAACAATGGAGCTGCCAAATTGTTCCAGGACCTATGACAAATGCTATTATGCTATATAATGGGTATTATGGGGCAGAATTCTGAACTTGAAGCAAGGATTCTTACAATATGTTGTCAGTGAATTGATAAAGACAATGATTATTTAGTTTCGCATGGTGCTTAATAGTTCTCTAAATTCAGTATAATTGATTTACTCTTACAACAAATATTGGTTTCCTAGTGATATAATGATTGGTTTTTACTCAGTGTAAAGTATATAAGCTGGGACTCAGACTCAGAACCAGATTCATTCACTTCATCTCCCATCATCATAGCATCACCATGGTGGCCTATCCTCTTGCATTTTCTCCACTAAAACCAAGTCCCTTCTGAAGCATGGGAAAGCTAGTTAAAGCCCTAGGTGAGGAAACTAGACTTTGAAAGAGATAATAAAGGATTTGAACTTTAACACCTGGCTAATCTTGTGGTAATTAATCTATTGAAAAAAAGGCTGCTGCAAGACCCCCAGAAAACTAACAAAGAACATTACATTTTGGCCCCCAATATGGAGCTAAGGACCTAGATCTGTGTGCATTTATGTACCATAAATTAAGGTGACTACAAAAACAGACAAGAAGGAAACTTTATAAAGGGCTAAACTAGTATTTCAGCTGAAATGAGACAAATATTTAGAAAGGAGCCTTTTCCACCTCAAGGAAAATGTGTAGAAAGCATGTATAGACTGATAAAAAAAAATTCAAGTTTAATTGTAACTTGGGAGTAGATCATTGAACTTTTAGAAACAGTACAGTACACATCTCCATGGTTCTCAAAAGAAAAAGAATTAGATCCAGAGGAGTGAAAATTAGGAGAGCAATTAAGTGAATATTACAATGATAATGATACTGATTCAATTCATAAACACTTTATACATATAATTTAATATAATTGGTTTTAAGGAATTATATAAGTATTAGAATAAGGAAAAGGAAGAAAGAACTGAGGATGAGGATACTGACAAATTAGGTGAAAAGGATGAAGAATTAGACAAGAATGGAGTTAAGTATAATTCTGATAAAATTAAGGAATGTGGTGCTTCACAGCAGAAGCCATTAGGGCATTCCCCAAGCCCTAACCAACCCCCCTCAATTAACCCTTCATGGGTGGAGGAAGAAGAAGAAGGGGGAGGGGCAGTGACACAGTCAGCACCACCTATGAAACAGCCTATGACAAGATTACAAAAGGCACGAGCTAAAGCTAAAGAAGGACAGAATATATCTGATTTGATAGGTGCATAGCCTGGTATTGAAGAGTTTGACTCTTCAGATCAACAAAGAAGAAGATACACTCCTTTTGATCTGGAAATTATTAAAGATTTTTTAAAAAGGTTGCACTCTTTATTTACATCATCTTATGTTAAGATGGTATTAAAGAATTTGGTTTATGAAATCTCAATCCCTAGCGACTGGAAATCTATAAAAAGGACATGTTTAGAACCTGGACAAAACTTGTTGTGGCTTTCAGAATATAGTGAACCATGTAGGCTACCAGCCCAATGAAATAGACAAACTGGAGTTAATATACAAATCACCTTTTACCAACTAGCAGTTAAAAGTCAGTATGCAGATTTTTTTAGCACAGATTAAATTACCCTTTGATAGCTTATGAGCAAATTGCTGCTGCTGCTATCAAAGCATGGGACTCCCTCCCAGCAATTCAAAATCGAGGGGAAGCCCTCACAACAACAGAACAAGGTCCCAATGAATCCTTTGCTGATTTTGTGGGACATCTGCAAATAACTGTGAGAAAATGCAGCTACAGGAATAATGATCAAACAACTCACTAAAGGCAATGCTAATGAGGTTTGTGGAAGAATAATATTGGGACTACACAAAGATGCTCCTTTAGAGGAGATCATAAGAGGCTGTGCCACAGTGCGTACAAATGCCTTTTATACCCAGGTTATGATGCAGAACATAAGAAAACAGGTTCCCTCTTGGCAAGAAGTCCCTTCCAGAGAGACTTGTAAGTGCTTTCAATGTGGTAAAGTAGGGCATCTGAAAGCTCAATGTAGGCATTAAGATAGAATGGGAAAAAGGTGTGAGAGAACAAGATCCAAAACCCCATGTAGAAAATGCAACAGAGGCTTCCACTGGGCTTCAGAATGTAGATTGACCCAGGGAAATGAGATGCAGGACCCAGCTCCAAGACCCCAAACAAAAACCAGGTGGGGCATGATGGCAGCTGAGGTTACACCCAGAGAGTCTTTAGAACTTCAGTACTCTGATATGATTAATCAACCAAAAAGCAATCAGATGGCAGAAAGGGATTACAATTGGGGAGAATACAGGCTTTTTAACCCAACAGATGGGCACTGTTCAGTGCAAGCAGCTCCAATATAATTGCCAGGTCATTTGGAGAAATCCAAAAAGTGGTGAATGGAAGGGACCAGATAGATTAACTGCTTGGTTAGAAAGGGTTTACTTGTATCTCCTCAGATGTAGAAGGAATCAGAGGGGTGCCAACTATCACCTTGAGAGAGAGAGCGAGAAAGTGAAAAAGCTTGAAACAAAGGAGAAGACCCAAGAAACATCTGACACTGAAAGAACATGTCTGACAATGAGACTGTTACAGAACTTCAAAATCTGCAGGAATCATTGGATTCCCTGAAACTAGCAGGAATTATTGGACTCTCTGACACATGAAGTGATGGACAATAGATTGGTTTTGGACTATTTCCCCATTTTCATCTCCCTTCCTGAAACATAAGTAGGGTGTGATCACCTCATTTTGGGGTGTTTTCACCCCTTTTTTGAGGAGTCAGGGAAGGCGTCATTACCCCCTTTTTGGGGTTCCTCCCTGAGATGTTGGAATCCTTACAAAGTGTTAAGTCGTTAGATTTGATAGTGACAATAATTATCTAATTTGGCATGGTTCAGTATGATTGATCTGATCCTACAAGGAGATGTTATAGGCCAGAACTTGAAACAAGGTTCTAAGTGGAATTGAGGAGACAATGTTTAAATCTAAATTAGAATTGATTTAATACTACAACAAATAATGGTTACTCTACTGAAAGGCTGCTTCCAAGACCTCCAGAAAACCACCAAGAACACTAAACATGGAATATTGTTCTTAACAAGTATTCAGTCCTCTTTCCATCTCTTTGCGGTGATAGCTTTCATTACTGCTGTTACTGCACCTGCTACCATGACTTCTTCCAAGACCCTATTTTTGTGTAACTGTCATGCTCCAAATAAGTCCTTATATAAGAGCCACAGACACTACTTCTGACCAGCTAAGTTGTCCTGGAATGAAAAAATGTCTCCCCTCAACTTCTTTCTGGTTATGCAAATTTGATGTGACACATTATTTTAAAGTTGTTTAGAGGGGAATTTAGCTAGCATTTAGCTAGATAATGCTCTCTTTACTCCATTTTCTTGGCTCTGCCTCTCCAGTCATATCTTTAATAGACATTAACAAGTGAAGCATTTCATTTCAAAGAAAGAATTGACTAGACTGGGAATTGAAGGGGAGTATGGAAGATGGATTGATAAAGGAACAGGAGAATAAAAGAGAAGACTGAGATAAGATAAGACATAGGTTTCATGTGTTTAAAGAATTACCAAATGAAAGAAAAATTGACTTTATTCTAATTGAGCCTAAAGAAGAGAAGTAGAAACAATTGATGGAAAGTGCAGAAGGGAAATTGCAGATACTCTTTCTTGTAGTAAGAGCTGTTCAAATCCTGGATGGACTGCCTCTAGAGACAATGAGTTTCATTTCTTTAGAAAACTTCCACAAAAGAGCCTGGCTAACAGTTTGTTAGAGATATTATAGAAGGGATTTCTGTTCAGATTAGGGTTAGACTAGATGATTTTTGAGGTCCCTTTTGCCTTTATCACACACACACACACACACACACACACACACACGGAAACCCATATAGCTTAAGTACAAAAGTTCATTCTATTTTCTTTTCATGAGATATTTGAAAATGTTTCTATCAATTTAAGAAGTATTGAACTAGTCAACACACACTAGTATGAGCAAACTATTACCTAAAGCCCCACATCTGATTAAGTATCTTTCACATCGTGACTCCTTCTAGTTGGTCCCCAGAAATGTTCTTTGCCTATGTTCATGTATCAGATTTGAATCACTCTAATTATTATATCTGAGCACTTGAGTGCTCTTTACTCTCTTAACCCTTGAACTTCATCCTCATATTAGTCCTTCAGACACCCTCAGTACAATCAGCTGCCTCTGACCAAAATAAAATTAGATCACACCTGCCCTGCCTATTTTATCCCTCTTGCATGATATTTAGGATTTGGTGTGTTCTCATCAGAAAAACACCTCCATTTCTCCCCTACCCAGACATGCCCCAGGACACCTGGCAACAACTCACCTGCTACATACACTTGGTATTTTGCTTCCCCATAAGCACTAGAACTTTCAAATAAACACTGGTACTTCCCTTCATCAGAGGGACGAATATGATGAAGCTTCAAGGCCACACTGCCAGTGGAAATGTCATCTCGAAGAAATTCTGTTCTCCCTTTATATTCTTGGTGCTGATATTTCAGATAATCCTGCCTATCTTTATAGTGATGTACCAGTTCTGAGGACTCTCCATAAAACCACATCACATCCATGTCCTGGGCATCCATCTGAGGGGAAAGGTGGCATGGCAATATGGCCTCTTTGCCCACCATGGCAATGACTGGTTGTTGTGGTCCTATCACAGTGAATTTCCCTGGAAAATATAGACAGTCAAGGTGTGAACACAAAATTAATTCAAGAACTGGGGTAAAACAGAAGACTGCATCATATGATCATATAGCAAGACATGAATATTTAGATGTGAAAAAAAGCCATTCAGAAATAATCCAATCCCAGACCTCATTTGATAAAGCACAGAATCTTATCATCTGAAGGAAACTCAGAAACTCGCTATCAATGGGAGTCAAACTCCCTGTCTTACATAATAATCACTCCCATTTTATTTCTGAGCAGTAGCTTTCTGTCTACTGTTGGGCAGTGCCAGCTATGGTGAACTCTCCACCTCACTTTTTTCAGTGAAAGAAAAAGAACTAAGAATGATGGGATCAGAAACATTGATTTCTTTGTTAAAGGTCAAGCAGGCACAAATTATCATTAACATACATGCCATTAAAACTAAGGTGGCTAATACATTTCTCCTTTGTCCCAGCTTCTCCTTAGATTTTAATTATCTCTAGATATAGTCAAGTCAGCCATCTGAAAAATGAAAATGAGACCATAATTAAATTGCATAAAATATTTCATTTAAGCTTAAGTTAGATACCATAATAAGTTACAAATGAATAGTTGTCTAAGAAACATTAAAAGTCTACTAAAAATAGAGGGGAAATGAGTGAAGAAATATGACTAGAAAGCAAATTCTTAACCAAACTTGGGATAAGAGAGATCATAAAAGACAAAATTGTTATGTAATATAAGGTACAGTCAAAAAGATCTGAATTCAAATCCTGTCTCATGTACTTACCAACTAGATGACCTCAAGTTAGATAGAAAAGTGAGAAAGGGAAATAGAGGGTGCAAGACAAATAGTGTTTTATCTTCTTAGTAGATAAATTTGCATGTAGGACCTAGATTCTTCTAAATCCCAGATCATTCTGAAGTTAACTGTACTTTTTCTTGATTGATGAGATGTAATGATAAGGTGGTTATGAGGGAAAATTAAAGTCATCATTTAAGAAATGATTGGTTGACAGCAGAAAATGAAAGGGAATAAAGCCCAGAAAGCTGACAGAAAAAAAAAAACTTATATATGTAAGAACACAGAAAAACATTTAATGATAGAAAATCCTAAAGGTGTCCCAGATGGATAAACTAGTCTCTGGAGAGGTAATAATAATAGCAAAAAGATTGTAGTTAAATTTGAATATTACTTCATGATTAAGTCAGAAATAGAGACAAAATTAGATTAAGGATGGAAGACAGTTAAGAACTTTTGAGAATGGAACCAAATTATAATTGTGTTAATTTTGATAAAACATTCTATCCAAAGGACGTGATTTTTTCTGTTAAATGGTCATATAAATGGTTTTAACACTGTTTTTTGGAAAAACAAATGGATAAAACATCATGGGATCTCTCCATTCACCATACATACGGTTTAAACTTGCTATTTCAACCCACACAAATAAGTCATTAATTTCTCCTTGTATGCAAGTACAATAATTCTCAGTTCACATTTGAAGGAAGGGGTGAGAAATTAAAGTGGAAATTACAAGGTGAAATCAAACTCACTAGCAAATTTATTGTGAAATTGTCAGATTCATACATTGGCACATCAAAAAGCCAGTCATATAAATTTAGTTATTGTTTACTTCGATAAAAATTATGAAAAAGTCAGTGACATTTTGCAATGAGGACTGAAAAGAAATTCTTGGATGCCAGGTCTAGCAGTGTAGACAGATGTCATCTGAGCTATGTCTGTGGGTGAGGCTAAGTGAGCATATGTTGTCATAGTGAGTATGAGCCAGAGGGACCAAGAACATTTTCAGGACAGCAAGGTTGGAGGTCTTTACTGTGGCTTAGGAGAGGTAAGGAGTGCCTGAGATTGAGACCCCAACAGAATTCAGGAAATAATAGTCATGAGGACACAAGGTCTGAAGCTACACTAAAACAATTTAGAATTAGAGCCTGGTAACAATAATAAGCTACTAAAAATAAAACAAAGCAAAAGTAAAAATGAGTAAGCAAAGGGAAAAACCCTGGCTATAAGTAGTTACTGTGTGTAAAGAAGATTTGAGTTCATTTTTTTTTCATTGTTACACAACTTTTAGATTTATTGTCACAACTAGAAATATTACAGAGACTCAAATAGATCCATTATATTAACCCTGGAAGAGATTTTATTTATGAGAATTCCTACGGAATAACTCTGTGATAATTTACTTCTACTAAATATTGTATAACATTCTTTTTTTTAAAATAACTTTTTATTGATAGAACCCATGCCAGGGTAATTTTTTACAGCATTATCCCTTGCATTCACTTCTGTTCTGATTTTTCCCCTTCTCCCCTCCCCCAGATGGCAAGCAGTCTTTTACATGTTGAATAGGTTACATTATATCCTAGATACAATATATGTGTGCAGAACCAAACAGTTTTCTTGTTGCACAGGGAGAATTAAATCCAGAAGTTATAAATAATCTGGGAAGAAAAACAAAAATGCAAGCAGTTTATATTCATTTCCCAGTGTTCTTTCTTTAGGTGTAGCTGCTTCTGTCCATTTTTGATCAATTAAAGCTCTCTTTATCGAAGAGATCCACTTCCATCAGAATACATCCTCAAACAGTATCATTATTGAGGTATATATAATGATTTGAGTTCATATTTAGAGAAAGATAATGAGGTTAAAAAATGTAAGCCACTCCTAACCCAAAGAGTAATGTCAAATGTTCAAAAGTCTAAAAAGAGTCCTTGGAAGAACTAAAAAAGGAATTCAAAAATCCAATAACAGAGACCAAGAAAATAATAAGGGGGGGAAACAATGCATGAAAATTATTAAAAGAAAATACATCAATTGGAAAAAGACATCCAAAGTCTTAGGGAAGAAAATAACTCCTTGAAAGCTAAAATTGAGCAAGAAAAGTTGAATAATATTATTAAGACATCAAGAAATAATACAACTAGAAAAAAACAGAAGAGAATTTCAAATGCCCTTTAGAAAAATAACTGATATTTTGAATATTTTGAGAATATGCAATATAAATTCTTATATTCAGATTACCTGAAAGTTATGATAAAAAATAGAATTTTGATAGCATGTTACAAGAAATTATTAAAGGAAATTTCTCTGAAATTCTAGAACAAGAGGGTAAGAGAGAAATAGAAAAATAAATGTATTATTCATCACCTCAAAAAGAGCCCAGAAGGAAAAATTACAGGAATGTCATATCAAACTTGCAAAATTCCCAGATTAAGGAGAAGATATTTTAAGCAAGAAGAAAAAAATACAATGTAAACACTGCAGAGATATAGCCAGGATTTCACAAGACCTAGCAACTTTTACACTAAAAAACAGAGCTCTTAGAATATTCTATTTCAAAGAATAAAAGAAGAAGAGTTGCAACCAAGAATAAGTTAACCAGCAATCTGAATAAAAAGAACATTTCAATGAGCTGAGACCAAAAATCAATGGAAAATTAAAAAATAAAAGATCAAGGAGAAAAATAAGTAAAACATTAAATATTAATTACAAGGCATTCATTTACATCAAACTATTCACTTATTATACATGGAAATGTTATCAGTATTCTCAAAACTGTCTCCATTATTAGGGTAGTTTGAAAGAAGGGTTGGGAGTGAATTATGTATCATGCGTGTTTTTCAAAATCAGATATTAAAAGGTCAAAAGGAGCGTTATCTCATAAAATGGGGTGTGAAAAGAAATACTGATACAAATGAAGCAGATGGGGGTGGAGGGATGGTAATGTTGGAACCTTACTCTCATCAGATTTTGGTTGAAAAGGAAAGAAAAGGTTCATCTCAAGGAGTGTGGAAGTCTTCTAAACTTGTAGAGAGATGAGAGGACTGGGGGACAGGATATTGAGGGCAATTTTCAAATGTGAATTCAGATTTAGGAAAATGAGGAAGAGGAGAAGAAAGAGACTATTAGAGGAGTGGGTAGAATAAAGAATAAGAGGGTATTGGGAGAGACTGCTGTAACAAGGATAGGTAAAACAAAGAGAGATTTAGAAGGATAAGAGTAAAATTTAGATGGAGGTAAATTGACAAATAGTAATTAAACTTTGAATATAAATGGGATGAACTCATCCAAGAAATGGAAATGAATTGCAGAATGGATTAAAATTAGAATTTAACAATATGCCATTGGAAAAAAAAATTAAGAATATCATACACACACAAAGTGGAGAATGAGAGAATTTATTTTGCTTTAATTAATGCAAGAAAAACAGAAAGAGGTGGCAAATATGATGTGAGACAAAGATAAAGCTAAATAGATTTAATTGAAAGAGATTAATAGAATAATTACATTTGGATAAAAGTTACCATAGACAATGAAGTAATATCAATATGAAATCCAATATACACCAAATACTATAATATCTACATTTTTAAAAGGAAAGTTAAATGAATTAAAGATGGAGACTGTAGGACAATAATACTATTTATTAATATCTTTCCCTCCCAGAAATAGATAAATCTGTCGTCCTGTGCCGACAAATAAACCAAGGAATAAATAAAAAAGAAGACCAAGAAAAGGATATAATTTTAGATTAGCTAGATAGGATACACATCTGGAGCACACTGAAAGAAAATGGGAAGCAATATTCCTTTTCTCAGTAGGAAATAATACATTTACAAAAATTGATCATGTATTAGGATATAAAAATTTTTCAGACAAAAGCAGAAAAGCATAAATATGTCATAAAGGAACATAGAAACACTAAATAAAAGATAATTGAAAATTAAATGACAATCTTAAAGAATGAGTTTGTTAAAAAAAAAAAAACAGATCATAGAAATAACCAATAATTTGATTAAGAAAAATGACAATAACAGTATAATAGAAAGACCATTAGATAACATTTTTTGAAAAATAAAGAAAACAAAATCACTAGTACAAAAATGAAAAAAAAGTCACTGTAACAGCAACAAAGATGAAACTACAAAGACTTGTTATAAGGAATTATTTTACCTAGTTATATACCAATACATTTGAAAATTGAAGTGAAAAGGAATATGCAAAAAATATATATATATACAAATTGTTTAGATTATCAGAAGAGGAAATGTTTGATAGAATTCTCTTTTACATCCATCTGGTCATGAATAATATATACATATTTCTGTCTAATAGTAGCCTTCTCTAGAGTGGAGAAGAGGGGGAGAAAGGAAAAAAAAAAGAAATTTACATGAGAACTTGAAGGAGGGGAAAAGTTGGAACAAAAGGTCTTGCAGTTGTCAATGCCAAAAAAGTACCCATGCATTTTTCTTGTAAATAAAAAGTTATAATAAAAAATAATAAAATAAAAATTTTTTAAAAATGAAAAAAAGAGACAATCAGTTTAATTTCTTTGGAATAAAGAACAAAGCTTCAACAAAAAAGACTGGCTGACAATTTGTTAGAGATATTATAGAAAGAATTTCATTTGAGTAAGTATCTTTCACACAATGATCTCCCTCTAGTTGCTTCCCCAGAAATGTTCTTTGCCCATGTTCATGTGCCAGGTTTGAGTTGTTCTAATTATTATATCTGAGCACTTGTATGCTCTTCACTCTCTTAACCCTTGAACTTCTTCCTCAGATTAGTCCTTCAGACACTCCCAGTTCAATCAGCTGCCTCTGACCAAAATAACCTTAGCTCACACCTGCCCTGCCTATTTTGTCCCTCTTGCATGATCTTTAGGATTCTGTGTGTTCCCATCAGAAAAACACCATGATTGCTCCCCAACCCAGATATGCCCCTTATAGGGCCAGTCACCTGGCACAAACTCACCTTCTACATACACTTGGTATTCTGCTTCCCCATAAGCACTAGAACTTTCAAAGTAACATCGATACTTCCCCTCATCAGAGGGACGAATATGCCGAAGCTTCAAGGCCACACTCCCATTGGAGATGTCATCTCGAAGAAATTCTGTCCTCCCTTTATATTCTTGGTGCTGATGATTCAGATGATCCTGCCTATCTTTATACCGATGTACTAGTAGTGAGGACTCTCCATAAAACCACATCACATCCATGTCCTGGGCATCCATCTGGGGAGAAAGGTGGCATGGCAATATGGCCTCTCCACCCACCATGGCAATGACTGATTGTGGTGGTCCTATCACAGTGAATTTCCCTGGAAAATATAGACAAAGTCAGAGGAGAACCTAAGATTAATTCAAGAATTGAGGTAAAATAGAACTGTATAGTATGACCACATAGCAAGACATGAATATTTAGATGTGGAAAAATACATTCAGAAATAATCCAATCCCAGACCTCATCTGATAAAGCACAGAATCATATCATCTGAAGGAAACTCAGAAACTCCCTATCAATGGGAGTCAAACTCCCTATCTTACACAATAATCACTCATGCATTATTTTTGAGCAGTAGCTTTCTATCTACTGGTTGGGCAACATCAACTCTGGTGAACTATCCACTTCATTTTTCTAAGGAAAAGAAAGAGAACTAGGATTGATGGGATAATAAACATTGACTTCTTTGTCAAAAGTTAAGCAGATTCAAATTATCATGAACATGCATGCAATTAAAACTAGGGTGGCTAAGAAATTTCTCCTTTGTCCCAGCTTCTCCTTAGATTTTCATTATCTCTAGATATAATCAAATCAGCCATCTGAAAAATGAAAATGAGATTATAATTAAATTGCATAAAATACTTTTTTGAACCTTGTGTTAGATGCCATAATAACTTACAAATGAATAGTTGTCTAAGAAACATGAAAAGTTGTCTAAGAAACATGAAAAGTCTAAAAATAGAGGGAAATGGGTAAAGAAATGTGGCTAGAAGCAAATTCTTAACCAAACTTGGGATAAGAGAGATAAGAAAAGATAAAATTAATATGTAATATAAGGTGCAGTCAGGAAGACCTGAATTTAAATCCTGTCTCAGGTAATTACCAATTATATGACCCTAACTCAGATATCTGACCTATCTGCCTCAGTTTTTTCAACTATAAAATAGGAATAATAATAGACTCTATCTCCCTGGATTGTTGTGAGGATAAAATTAAGATCATTGTTATAAATTGCTTTGAATATCTTCAATGCTCATTAAATCACTTATATTACATGATGGGCAGCTAGATGGTACAGTGTATAGACCATTGGTCCTGGAGCTAGGAAGATCCAAGTTCAAATTCACATTCTGAAACTTACTAGTGAGTGTGACTCTGGGTAAGTCACTTTACCCTGCTTTTCTCAGTTACTCATATGTAAAATGACCTGGAAAAGGAAATGGCAAACCAATGTAATCTCTTTACCAATATGACCCCAAAAGGAGTCACAAAGAGTTAGACACAACTGAAATGACTCAACAAAAATTACATAATCTTTTTAAAAAATTGTTGATGAGGAAGGATATCACGGTAGTCAAGAATAAAAAGGAAAATTATCCTTTAGGGGAGATAATTGGATAAATCATCTCTGATTTGGATCTGATGTTCAAGCTATGTAATGAACTGACATAAATATACAAGATGAAAAGCCTGGTCCTAAACAATAGATAAGGAAAGGATTTGGGGAAGAAGGGAGGAAGGTCTCAAAGAATTTCAAAATTTTAATTTCTGATTAAAGATTAACTTCAAATCATTAACAATAAAAGAATTAATCAAAATAACTACCAGGTTATGAAAAAAGCAGAAAAATATTAGAGGCTTCAAGACACACTGAGAAACTATTGGAACAATTGGGAAATGTTCCAACAGTTCTATAATTTGGAATTATAATTAAATGTGATTGGAATACTCTTAGCCTATGACCCAAAGAATCCATATAGTATTAGGGACACAAGAAGTTCAAAGACAGGAAAAAAAATTATTAAAAGTGCTAAAATATCCACATTTGAAAGTAGCAAAGAAATAAAAACAAACTGATGCCCATCAATATGAATAAAATTAAATTCTATTAAAAGAAACAGTAGATATTAAATATTCCGGAAAAAAATGGAAAGTGAACTGATCCAAAGCATCACAATGCTATATACACAATTAATATAACAGTTTAAATGGAAAAAATAAGACAAACCTGAATGGATTTAAATATGGTGATCACCCTACTTGTAATTTAAAGATGCAGGAGACTATAAATATGGAATACAGGAACTGTCTGAAATTATTGATATTGTTTGGTTTTTCCATGTTACTTCCCTCCTCAGACTTCCAAAACTCTGCTTTTTTACAAAAAATTGTTGTTAGAAGAGAAGGCTTATTGGTTAAGTTAGGCATAAAGGAAAATATTAGAAAATGAATGTGATATAAAAATAAGAAGCATAAGATATATAAAGATATACTAAGAAATAATATACTTTTTTCAAAATCAGATGATAATTCATGTTGCAACTTATAAAAAATTTTTCATTTGGGGGAATTTTTTAAAATCATAATTTCAAGAAAAAATATATCTTTCTTCTAAGACACTTTTTGGGGAAGAGCAAGTATCTTCTATGAGAAAAGTAAAAGCTAAAGTTGCTGACTTCTAATTGAAAAATAAAATCACAAAGATTAACTTGAATTTTAAGAAAGCCCTGTAACTTTCTTTTTGTGTGTGTGTGCATTTCTATTGAAAAGGGAAAGAGACAATGTAAAACAGAAATAATGTCTTATCTTCTTAGTAGATCAATTTGCATGTAGGACCCAGATTCTTCTAAATCCCAGACCAGTCTGAACTCTTACTTTGTCTTTCTTGATTAACGGGATGTGATGATAAGGAGGTTGTGAGGGAAAATTAAAGTCGTTACTTATGAGCTTATTGGTTGATAGCAGAAAATTAAATGGAATGAACCCCAGAGAACTGACAAAGAAAAAACTTCTTATATATGTGAAATCACAGAAAAAAATAATACAAAATCCTAATGTTAATGTTTCAGATGAAGGAACTAGTCTCTGGAGAGGTAATAATGATAGCAAAAAGATGGAGGTTGAGTTTGAATATTACTTCCTGTTTAGGTTAGAAATTCAGACAAAAATTAAATTAAGGATGAAATTAAGAATTAAGTACTTATAAGAATGGGACCAAATTTTTCTTCTGCTAATTTTTATAAAATATTGTATGCAAAGGAAGTGATTTTTCCAATTGAATGGTCCTATAAATGCTTTTAACACTTTTTTTTTAAGGGAATGGATAAAAAATCATAGGATTCTCTCCATTCACTGTATCTACAGTTTAAACTGGCTATTTCAACCCACACAAATAAATCATTGATTTCTCCATATATGAAAGTACAATAATTCTCAGATCATGTTTGAAGGGAGGGGTGAGAAATGAAAGTGGAAATTACAAGGTGAAATCAAACTCCCTAGCAAATTTGTTGTGAAATTGTCAGATTCAACATGTCAATGAGTCCAGTCATATAAATTCAGTTATTGTTTACTTTGATAAAATTAGAAATAAGTCAGAGACATTTTGCAATCAGGATTGAAAAAAAATTCTTGGAGGCCAGATCTAGCAGTATTGAGGAGATGTAATCCTGGACTACGTCTCTGGGTGACGCTAAGTGAGCACATGTTCTCATAGTGAGCGTGTTGCCAGAGGAAGCAAGAACATTTTCAGGACAGCAAGGTTGGAGGTCTTAACTATGGCTTAGGAGAGATAAGGAGTGCCTGAGACTGAGACCCCAACAGAATTCAGGAAATAATAGTCATGAGGACACAAGGTCTGAAACCACACTAAAACAGTTTAGAATTAGAGCCTGATAACAATAATAAGCTATTTAAAATAAAACAAAGCAAAAATAAAAATGAGTAAGCAAAGGAAAAAACTCTGGCTATAAGTAGTTACTGTGTGCAAAAGAAGATTCGAGTTCATATTCAGAGAAAGATAATGAGGTTAAAAAAATGTAAGCCACTCCTAACCCAATGAGTAATGCCAAATGCTCACAAGTCTAAAAAGAGTCCTTAGAATAACTTAAAAAGGAATTCAAAAATCAAATAACAGAACAAGAAATAATAAGGGGGGAAGAAATGTATAAAAATTATGAAAATAAAATAAATCAATTGGAAAAAGACATCCAAAGTCTTAGGGAAGAAAATAACTCCTCGAAATGTAGAATTGGGCAGGAAAAAAATTGAATAATATTATTAAGACATCAAGAAATAATATAACTAGAAAAAAGAAGAGAATCTCAAATGCCCTTTAGAAAAATAACTGATATTGAGGATAGTTTGAGGATATGCAATCTTATGTTCAGATTACCTGAAAGTTACAATAAAAATAGAATTTGGGTATCATGTTACAAGAAATTATTAAGGAAAATTCCTCTGAAATTCTAGAACAAGAAGGTAAGTGGGAAATAGAAAAATAAATGTATCATTCATCACCTCAAAAAAAGTATCAAAGGAAAAATTACAGGAATGTTATATCCAGATTTCAAAATTCCCAGATTAAGGAGAAAATAGTTTAAGCAACAAGAAAAAAATACAATTTAAACACTGCAGAGATATAGCCAGGATTTCACAAGGAGCATTTGAGTTGGGTTTTGTGAGATAGCTTATTCACTAGGTTATCTTGGAAAGAATACATTCTAGGAATAGAAAAGTGTTTGTGCAAAGCATCAGTAAGGGGAAAAGGTAAAAAAGATTACAGATGAAGAAAAAGTCAATGATAGAAAAGTACAAAGTAGCATTATTACATATTCTAGAATGATTGGGGCATAGTCCAAGGGGAAACACAGATGAGATTACTGCCAGTATTACTCCTAAAATCTGCCCTATGTTTAAAGTGTTGTGCCTGAATGGCAGAAATTCCAGGTACAAGAGAGTATGCAATGATCTGAAAGAACTTTAACTGTTAGAAAAGGGGGAACACTGACCTTGGGAAGACAACTTAAGGGCTACAACATGAGTTTTTCTAATTAGGGCCATGCAAGCAAAATTAGTCTGTTGATTTCCGGAGGTGGTGTGCCTACAATGAAACTGGAAGGGGTATGTCAGGATAAGAGAAAGAGGGATGAGATACATGGTAATGTCCATCTTCTGGTTCTCCTTAGGAAAAGTTGTATAAGTAATGACTCTATCAGCAAACATTTGCTAAGCACTTACTATGTGCAGACACTGTGCTAAACTCAGGGATAAAAAAATGCAAAAGCATGATCCCTATCCCTAGAAATTCACATTCTAATGAAAGAACTCACATCTCTTTGAGATAGACATCATAAGCAGAATGATAACAGTGTTCTTGGGGACCCTCAAGATGACAAAAATAAAGACTTTGTAAAATAACTTTTTTGTAAAATTATTCAGCCAGATTGGGGGCACTGAAAATCTAGTATCAATCTTCACAACTAACATGAACCAAGCAACAAGGGAAGGAGCACCTTCCCCAAGCAGCTCCCAAGATACCTCTTTGTGACTTTGCTGCCCCATTCAATCTGCCCTCAATGTTCATTTTAGAGTGAGTAAAGAGACTGGGAGGTGAAAAGAGACACATGGCTTGACTGACTCAAGACCCTTCACCCCTTTCAGGATGTCCCAGAGAAGCAAATAAATGGAATTGACCAATAAGCCTATATCTTTCAATCAAGATCGTCAAAATCACTTTGAAATCCCATAGTCAAGAGCAGTCGCAAACATGACAAGATCTAATGAAGAAATGAAGACATTGACTTGATTGGAATCTGAAATAGAAATATGACTAAACACAAGTATTCTTTCTTAATCACTCCCATCCTCTTTCACTTAGAAAATATTAAACATCAAAGAAAGGTAAAAAGAGAGATTTAGGACAGAAAAAGCTATAGAGAGGCCCAGAGACATAGGGAATCTCTCCCTGGAGGGACCAGCCAGGTAGCTATGAATTCGGCAACATCTCCCACTTACCTGAGACTGGCCAGGGAAGCAGGAGCAAGAGGACAAAAGACAAATCTTGAAGAAAGAGGCATTGCATCTCAATATCATCCCATCAGAGACTCTGTAGCTGTGACTATCGACAAGTATTTAATTTCTCTGATTTATTTTCTTCATCTGAATGAAAATGGAAATGGATTCAATAAGTTCTGAGGTTCCTTTAAACTCAGCTGGAAATCAGTGGTTCTATTGGTCTTGACTAAAAGAAAATCCTCCTCTTCAGAGACTTGGCTCCCTTGATGAGACCACCAAACTGCCCAGGCTCTCTTGAACATGCCATCTGCCAAGATCCAGTGGAAAATGAAAGCTGAAAACTCATGGACTGTGTACCTTGGGACCTTTGTCCTTTAACCAGAGAGTTATTTACTTATCATAAAGTTTCAGTCCAAGTTATCTTTTCTCAATAGAAAATCCATGCTGTCTTTTTCCTACTAAGCCAATTTTAGGGATCAATTGATTGTACTTTAGAGGTACCCTTAGAAGTCCTCCACTTCAATCCTCAGTTATAAGATATTCCACCTGATGTTGTTAAGGCAGCACTTTGCACACTTGAAAGCCCATTAAACAAATTGATTATTGTTGTACCCAAATCAAGTGGCAGCTCTGTTCCTGATCTGGACTCTGTCACCATACTCAGCTCCCATCTCCCCCTGGAAGAGATTACTTTATCTGGGTTCACCTAACATAGCAATGTTCCTCTGCTACACCAGCTCCTTCTCCTTCAAGTAAATTGTTCCTTGAGCCTCCATTTTGGGAAGAGACTCACTCTGACTAACCTTTATCCTGTCAACTCGGCTTTTGACTTTTCAAATATTGAAAACAACCTCAGATATTGACAACTCCCCTCATTTTTGGTGACTACTCTCTGCCATTAGAATATAAACCTGAGGACAATTACTTTTTTCTTTATATTTGTAGCCCCAGTGCTTATGACAGTGACTGGAACATTGTTGTTCCTGAAGTTCAGTCATTTTAGTCTTGTGCTATTCTTCGTGACACATGTGGAGTTTTCTTGGCAAAGATATGGAGTGGGTAGACATTTTTTCCAATTCAGTATATAAATAACTAAAGCAAAAAAGATCAAGTGACTTGCCCAAGATCACATTCCTAGTAAATGTCTGAGGTTGCTGAATACATGTCTCCCTTTAGAGACACAACCTAAATTATGAGGTTACATGGCTGTCCAGGCTACCTGGTTTGGAAAGGCCATTGTGTCTTCCAAAAGAGCTACTGTCATAGCTTAAAAATTCTCTTTCCTGAAAGTCTTTTCTGACTTGCTGGCAAAGGAAAGTGTAAAAGTTCAAGTATAACGTTACATGAAATGGAGCCACTTTTAACAGAGTACTCATAATTACATTAACAGACTGGTCTGGTCTAAGTGGAAAGCAAGATGGATAGTGGATAGAACACAACATCCAGAGTCAGGAAGAACTGAATGTGAATCTGATTTTAGACACATCAGTTGTCTCTAAGTGACCTTGAACAAGTCACTAATTCTCTGTTTGTCTCATTTTCCTCAAATGTAAAATGAAGACAATAATAACACCCAACTCGTGGGTTGTTGTGGAGAGCAAATGAAATAATATTTATAAATGAATGATATTTATGAATGAAATAATATTTATAATGTGCCAGATAATAATATTTAATAATATTTGTTCTCATTCCTTCACCAGTCTGGAAGATTCTTTCTTTTCAGGAGAAAAATACATATTATTCATTCTCTTTTTAGCCAATTTCATATGATGTAATGGGCTGAAGCTCAAATTGATGCACTGAGGTCCCAAGCTGTTATGTTAATTAAGGAAAAGTTTGGATTCCCACCTATAAATGACACTTTCTGACTCATAGCGAAAATAAAATTTAATTATACAATACACGGAATAGATTGCCTACAATAACAACCAATACAGTAAATAATACATAAAAGACAAAGAAAAAGGAGAAATATGATTAAAATGTAAAGCATCACCCGTCTAAAGTAGCACCATCTCTAAGTTGCAATTCTTAAGTTGCAGCAGGCTGGGAAACCTCGAATAAACAGCCTTTGAGTTCTGAAGGGGGAGATTCCAGGTGGGTGAGGTTCCAACTATGATTAAAACTGGACTGAATTTATAGTGCTTGAAAACAAAGTAGGCACAGAGCCAACTTGCTTATATATAGAAAGGTAGGTATAGAAGAAGGAAATGCCAGATGGACTTCCAAGATATGACTTAATTAATGTAGATGTCAAGGAGGGGGCCAACCCTCACTGACATCCATTGTGTCCCACAGAGTGGCTAGTTCCTGGGATTGTGGAAGTGAAGCCAAACACATATGGAATGTTCCCAGTCTCATAGGGTTAAAGAAAGGCTAGGTTCTCAATGGAGAGAGTCATGTTCTTGAAATGGCTTGAAATGAACTTACTAATAAGAAGGCACATGCTCATAAGCAAGTGAGGATAAATAGTAATTGGACCATACTCTATTAATATATATGCTTGAAGAAAGAATGGCCCCTGCCCACTCTTTGTGCAAGTCCTGATATATTGTATAGGAAATGATGATTTTGGTGGGTGGAGGCAGGGGGGCAGAGAGAGGAGTGGAAAGAGACTGCTGGCTGGCTTCTTGTCGCAGCTGCTCACATTGCTATCACGATATCCCTTCACCTCTGCTGGCTGGGTCCTGTTGCAGCTGCTCACATTGCTAATCCCCCTTCATCTCAAAAAGAATAAAGATAGAAGATTTTCCCTTAACCTGAATTCCTGACTCTGGCTGATTTTAAAATATGTGGTCATCACATTTGGTGCCCAATGTGTGGCTGAAGCTGCCTTAGATTGACCACACCCTTGAGCCTCACTTAAGTCTCCATGCCCTGTGGGGATATGGTCATTAATCTGTTCATTGTCTTCCTCCTTTATCTCACCCTTCCCCATTTGGCTATTCCTAGAGTTTTTTTTTTCTTTCTTCTATAAATCATAGGGTTCTTTAAGGCCAACTGTATTATGATAGAAATTGAATGAGGACTGTTTCTGTTGTAATATGCAGAGAGTTGTTGCCCAATTAATGTCCAATTATCTGGAGAGATTTGCTCTTCCTCTAAGAACAAAGGGGAGGTGCATTTTAATGTACTCAGAAGTCTAGCTATCTGTTCCCAAGTTATAAGTAGCCCTTGTTCTTCTATCAGCTTAAGCATGCTTTCTATAGCACCACTCCTGGATGGGGTAGGGAGTTTGGGGGGGAGGGGGTGGAACAGGGGGAGGAGATGGAGAATCTTTAGCTAGCATCTGTCCCATTTCAGCCAAAAAAGGTTATTAGTTTAGTCTTTAAGAAAATAAGTATCCTGTTTGTCTATTATACTCACCTAAATTCCTGGTCACTGGAGACTTCTTCAGTGAAAATAGGGTCCTTGGTTCCATAAATATAATATCTGATTCAGCCTATTCAGTAGATATGGTACAAAGAATTGCCATAGCCCAAATAAAATTTGCAGCCTCTAATATATATCAGCTCTTTAAGAAACTTCAAGAGCAAGTGAGAAAACATCCAGGTAAAATTTATATCTTGCATGTCCACACTCATAGTGGACTTCCAGGTCCCATTTTTGATGGTAATTGAAAGGCAGATAGCCTTCTAACTATGTGGGTCAATATTCCTTTATTCCAAGAAGCTCAGGCACCTCATTCTAAATATCATCAGGCTGCTCGAGCTTTATGTTTACAATTTGGAATAACAAGAGACGAAGCTAGAAGCATAGTAAAAGCCTGTGTGGCTTGCCTTCCTTTCCATGCTCCTACACTGCCTCCAGGGAAGAACCCTTGTGGTTTGAGACCCAATGAAATTTGGCAAATGGATGTGACCCATTATAAATCTTTTGATTGTCTGTCTTTTATCCACGTTGTGGTAGGCATCTTTTCAGGATTCACTTTTGCAATACCAGCAGCAAAAGAGACAGCCCCAGTGGTCACTGAATTCCTCATACAAGCATTTGCAATTATGGGTGTGCCACAAGCAATAAAAACAGACAATGGTCCTGTATATACTTCCAAACATTTTGCACACTTTTGTGCACAGTATAAGATTTTACACACCACTAGAATACCTTTTAATCCTCAAAGACAGGCAATAGTAGAGAGGAGAAACAGAGATATTAAGACACTCCTCCAAAAACAAGAGAAAGGGGGAGCCACAGGTAATCCTAGAGAACTTCTAAATCTAACCCTTTATATTATTAATTTCTTGATTTTTGACAAAGATGCACTGGCTCCGGCAGACAAGTTTTATAACCCACCAGAAGGGCAGTGTCCAGGGAGAGCGGCTCCACTATCTTTATATAATTGCCAGGGAATGTAGAGAGACCCAGAAAGTGGTGAATGGAAGGGACCAGATAGGCTAACTGCTTGGGGGAGAGGGTTTGCTTGTATCTCTATAGGTGGAGAAGGAATCAGATGGGTGCCAACGAGCTGTATTCACCTTGTCCATTGCAGAGAGATGGAGCAGACCTTTGAAATGAAGGAGAAGACCCAAGAAATATCAGGTGGTTCTGTTGCTGATTGTGGCATTTATGGCGTTTGACTCATGGACATCGAAAATTGTTGGACTTCAAAACCCTCAGGAATCACTGGATGCTCTGAGACATAAGATTGTTGTAGGACTTAAAAACCCTCAGGAATCATTGGATTCTCTGAGACATA
Source organism: Antechinus flavipes (assembly GCF_016432865.1). Taxonomy (NCBI): domain Eukaryota; kingdom Metazoa; phylum Chordata; class Mammalia; order Dasyuromorphia; family Dasyuridae; genus Antechinus; species Antechinus flavipes. The sequence continues at coordinate 249,563,984 of NC_067403.1, forward strand.
AGACTTGAAAGCCATCAGGAATCATTGGATTTTCTGAGAAATGATAAGACTGTTACAGGACTTCAAAATCTGCTGGAATCACTGGATTCCCTAAGACATAAAAAGACTTTTGCAGGACTTCAAAAACTTGGGGGGAATCATTGGATTCCCTGACATGTGAAGCAATGGACAATAGATTGGTTTTGGACTATTTCTTACTGCTGAAGAAGGTATATGTGTGACTGCTGTTTACATACCTTCCTTCTAGGACTTCTGGCAATCTTTTACAACACCATGTTGATTTATATTGTTTGTTATAACGCTACTTGTGTGCACAATTCATGTTTGTTACACCACATCAAGCCCGCACTGACTGAGGAGAGGGTCATCACTAATAGCCTCTGCATTACTGCTATGTGCTTGTGTATTACCTCCCATGCTGATGGGTTTATGCATAATAAGACCCTTCAGCTCAGAAACTTGCTAGCAACCCCCAGTTCCCTTTGGTGTTTTTCATCCCTGAGATGTCAGGGAGGGCATGATCATCTCCTTTTTAGTGCTTTCATCTCCCTTCCTGAGAAGTCAAGGGGGTCATGATCACTTCCTTTTTGGTGCTTTCACTCCTTTCCTGAGAAATCAGGGAGGGTGTGATCACCTCCCCTTGGGGGCTCTGCCCTCTCTGAGGAGTCAGGGATGGCATGACCACCTGTGTTCTAAAACAAAAGAAAGCAGTAGATGTAATGGGCTGAAGCTCAAGTTGATGCACTGAGGTTCCAAGCACATGAGGCTAAATAGTAATTGGACCATACTCTATTACTATATATGCTTGGAGAAAGAATGGCCCCCACCCACTCTTTGTGCAAGTCCTGATGTATTGTATAGGAAATGACGATTTTGGTGGGTGGAGGCAGGGGGGCAGAGAGAGGAGCAGAAAGAGATTGCTGGCTATCTTCTTGTCGCAGCTACTCACATAGCTATTGTGATCTCCCTTCACCTCTGCTGGCTGGGTCCTGTTGCAGCTGCTCACATTGCTAATTCCCCTTCACCTCAAAAAGAATAAAGACTGAAGATTTTCCCTTAACCTGAATTCCTGACTCCGGCTGATTTTAAAATACATGGTCATCACAATATATCATGGATTTTCAGAATTCCAAGAGCCCATGTTAAACCACATCAGCACCCTACCCAACTTTCAGGAGATTTCTATTAACTCTAGGGTGAAATGTAAACTCTGCATTCAGATATCTAAAGGCCTGAATTGCTCAGCTCCAATGTCTTTGATTGTTATTTTAAATATGATTCATCTCTGTACACATCAACATGTATTTGTGTGTGTATATGTATGTATATGTGTGCATAAATATGTGTCCATATGTCTACACACGTGTCTATATAAATTTAGATGGGGATATTTGTGCATATGTGTGCAAACACTAGATCTATATTCTTCATTCTATATGTATATTACATGTATTTTGTGTGTTTGTGCACATATACACACAATATATGTGTACACATATACATTTATATAAAGTGGTAGAGATATTTGTAATGTATGTTACTTTTTTTCACTTGACCTGAAATTTCATTTGTATAAGGAACTCTGGGGTTTTGAGGGAGAAATGTGTTATACTCACCAGGAGAAACTATTTAATGGAAATTAGAAATACTGCACAGGTAATCAACCCCCCAACACTTTCACAGTGACCCTTAGCCCAAATTCTCCACACTGGGGATTAGGAGGAAATGTGTCCAACCAGAGCATCAAACTCACTAAGCTGTTGTCAGAGTTAAATGACTCTGCCCCTTTTGATGTCCTGTTTACTCCATTTTATGTGATAACAAGGCATTTTAAAAAGCTCTCATCAAAAAAAAATATATATATACATATATATATTTCATTAGCTAGTCTGCTGCCCCTGCTGAGCCTACATGGAGCATCACTATTTCAACGTGTCCATATATAAGCAGCTATATTTTTGCCAGCTCCATTTCAGGAAAGACATCAAAATTGACACTCTCACCTGGCCACCCCAGTGATGCATCTTTTTATGAGACAGACTCAGCAAACTCTTCTGAGTAGACAGGACTATTTGAAGGCCTACTTTCAGTTAACTGAATCGAGAGAGAACATAGTGTCAAGAGAAAGAAGCAGATGAACAAGGTGAAATAGGCATGAACAGCTAAAAAAAGAAAAAAAAAGACATGATCATCAGTGGGATGAAGGAGGCATCAGATGCTGCTCTTGATCATCTTCAAATCAGAATTTCAGCCACTCAAAACCTTAGGATGAAAAGACGTCCAGGATGCTAATGTGGACAGACAGATTCTCAGCCTAGGAATCTAGACCTTAAGCAAGAAAAAACTTCAAAAGCAAAGAAACCAGAGAAAGAATATTAAACTACAGTACCTAAAAGGATGCTCTTCAGAATGGACCACACTCTTCCTCAGTTGCTGATATATATATACAGGCCCTGACAATAAAACTTTTTGAGATAACTGAAGTTTCTCTTTTCTTACCTCTATTTCTTTTCTATACTATCTTCTACCACCTGCCAGACAATGAAACCCAGTCCCACAGGGTCCACCGAAAAACTCTGATGCTACCTCTGACTGCCCCAAATCTCCCAAAATGGAGCCCATTGTGGTTCTTTTCTCTCCATAGTATCTTCAAACACAATGAAACCAGAACCAAAAAAGATGTAATTGATTCCATGCTACTTATCCCACTGTTGGAAATGGAGTAATATGAAATAATCATTATTGATTTCATTTTCACATTCAAAAACTTCCCTTTCTAACATCTGCCTTATCATATATAATCAAAAGGTAACTGCAAGTATTTATCTTCATACAGGTTTCAATATAATAAAAAAATTGTGATTTCATAATCTTACCATGGCTTCATAATAACAATGGAAATTATAGGCCTTCTGGGTCTAAGTAGATGGATGAATAAAATATATTCCATAAACACACACATACACACACACACACACACACACTCCATTTTAAAAAATACTCTACCTGGATAAGCTTTTGACTGTGCATATCCAAACTTTGTTTTTACTGGTTTTTAATCATGTCCAACTCTTTGTGACCACATGGATTAACTGTCCATTGGATTTCTTGGCAAAAATACTAAAATGGTTTGTCATTTTTTTCTCCAGCTTTATGCAGGCAGGATTTAAGTGACTTGTGTAGAGACACACACCTAGTAGGTATCTAAGATCAGATTTTAACTCAGATATCCCCAACTTCAGGTAAAGTGCTCGATTCACTGTGCCATCTAATTGCTCTTATCTTCAAAGTGAAAATGAACTTCAGGTTCCAATCCACCACTGGACACATATTGTACTCCACTGGCTTAGTCTTTGAGAACTCAGCTTCTCCTCTAATCACAATAGCATGTAGATGGCATATGAATAAATAGCATAAAGAACCAATTCAATTTCTTAAACTTTGTTAATTTTCATTTTTAGAGCAATGCTAAAAATATTTGTTAATATATGAATTCAGACCTAGAATGTTTCACTTAAGTTCATATAGAGAAATTGTAAGAGTTGGGGGTTATCCTATATGAAATACAGATATTGTTGATTTTTCTCCATTGGAAGAAGCCATTTCTCAGGAGCAAGTGTACATTTCCATAGGGCACCAGTGAAAAAAGCAAATAATCAATCTCAATATTTAAAGCCCTTTGTGAACTTTGAATGAATTATTTTTACCTATCCCAAAGCCAATCATAAGATCATAGAATCTTAAAAATCTAGATCTAGAAAGTGGCCTCACAGGCCATTTAGTCCAAATCTCTCAATTACAGATGAATAAAGTGAGCTCCAATTTTTTAGTCTTTCTGTCTCAATTTTCTCATTTACCTAAAAAACATATTGATACTTACTGAAAATTAAAAGCTGTCTGTTAGTTGAATTGTTATGAAAGTCTAATGAGGAAAGCTTTAATTCAAGAATTTTGAAAAGTTAAAAATTTGGTATAAATACAAAAGACAGAGAAGAAGGAAAAATAAGAAAAATGAGAAAGCAGTGAAGGAAGAGAAAAAAGAAAAGAAACAAAAGGAAAATGAGAAGAATCCTAGCTATGGATAAAATGAGCTAGTCATTGGGTGTCTGGAGAACATTTAGAGATCATACAAAAGTACTATTCAGCACAAAGCCTATGTTTGACAAAACCACAGGCAATCAGTGCCTTTTATTAAGTAATCACTGTATAAAATATTGTGATAAGTGCTGGGTAAGAAAGCTCAAAAAAAAATCTGTCTCTATCCTAAATTTTTTATTGGTGGAGAACCTATATAAATAACCATGTACATACAAGATATTATACATAGTAGATGGAAGGTGTTGAGAACAGGGAGGCATTAACAATATGTATACATACATATATATTATACAGTGGAATATATATATATATATATATTATACAGTGGAATAAACTTCCACTGTAAATCAGCTGGCTCGTCTTGTTTCAGTTCTGCAAAGGGTGGTCCAACGATGAGAACTTCCTATTGTCCTATTTCTTTTACCCCTGGTTTCTGGTTCCTTTTGTGTGTTGTTTCCCTCTGTAGATTGTAAGTTCCTTGAGACGAAGAACTGTTTTTCTTTTTTAGCAATTGTACTCCCAGTAATTCATAATTTCTTATACATAAGAGTCATTAAATAAATGTTTATTTAGATGGAATTGGTTTGGACTCAAGAACATATAGTCTTTGGACAGAATGATGACTGATGATGACTGAGGAGTGATCAGATGGATAGGAGATTGGAAGGGTCAATGTCATGAAATGCCAGCAAGAACACAGCATCCAGAAGGAAGCAACAATTAACCATAGCAAAGTCTGCAGAGAGGACAAGGAGGATGAGGATGGAGAAAAGGCGACCAGAATAAATGCCTAAGAGAATTGGAAATCTTTGGGGAGTGTAGTTTTGGTATGCAGGTTGGAATGCAGATCACAAAGTGTAAAGCAGAGGGAAGGGGGAGAAGTGGAGAAAATGAACATGTAGTCTTTGCTAAGGAGAAAAGAGAAAATACTATAACCTGAAAGTATGGTAGAGCCACATTAAAGTTTTTTAAGGATGATGGAGACATGAATGTGCTTCCGGTCAGTAAGGAAGGAGCCAGGAGTCATTATATCCATGGCTAGGATTCTTCTTGTTTTCCTTTTCTTTCTCTCTTCTCTTCCTTCACTGCTTTCTCTTTTTTTTTCTTATTTCTCCTTTGTTTCTTCTTTTTGTTTTTATATCATAATTTTAACCTTTCAAAATTCTTGAACTAAACCATTTCTTATTAGACCTCCATAACAACTCAACTACCAGGCACCTTTTAATTTTCAATAAATATCAAATAATACTGAAGATTAGCTCTAAGCACTCCAGGTTCTCATTTAAAACCTTCTGCAACTCCTCTTTCCAGGCTTATGTTATATAATCCCCATTAGTGGCAGCAGTAGCAACAGTCAAAAAGAGACAAAGAGAGGCTTAGATTAGCTGGAGTGGGGATCAACAACAGTAGTGAGAAACAAAGAAGAGAAGGGAGAAATCGAGCAGAGAAGAGAATTTAAAGAGGACCAGAACCAGGAAAAGGAGTATAGTGAATGATAAGAAGACAAAGGATGCTAAGAAATATCAAAGGAAGAAATGCTCCCTCACAGAGGTCCTTTGACTACCTGTGGCCTGCAAGTATGTATGCATATATATATGTGTGTGTGTCATACATGTATCTCCTCTTCCCACTGACTATAAGCACTTATGGTCATAAAGTGAGCATTGTCACATAGAGTGACATATGTCAATATGAAATCCATATTGAAAAAGATAAATTGTATGAGACAAAACAAAATGGAGGAAATGAGTATGTGCCCCTGATTTAAGGTCATTGCTAGATTTTTGCAAATACATATAATGTGGCTGTGAAAAAATTTGAAGACATTCTGTTTTTATTTTGACAATACTGTCAGGCTATATTCCTAACAATGGAATTATTGATCAAAATCTAGGATTTGTTTTGTGAACTCTATTGTATACTGTCAGATAACTCGAGAAAGCTTCTACATATTTGCTGGTATAATTGAACAGATTTATGATATGGATGGTGAAGATCTCATTTGAACTGGATACTAACTCAAAAATGTAACTGTGTATGTATAAATGTATTAGCTATTCATAACTCTAGGTGTCAGTAGTGCTGGTTCACTATGGTAACTAGTCAATATTTCCCATAAAAATAAACCACACTTCTTCCTGGAAAACAGGTAGGGGTTCCTTGATCCATGGGCTAGTATCTAATGCATAGCTGTGTTTTTAAGTCTGTTATTAAAAAGCTATAAAACAAATAGAGCTGTTATAGAAAAGGTACACTAGGAATTCCTAGTGTTGAAACAAACAGATTAGGAGGATGCTGTTGGTGAGTATCTTTTATTTGCAAAGAAGACTGATGATATGTGACATTTTAATTTGAGAGTGATTGGATTTAACTGAATCAGAATTGCACAAAGTCATCATCCTTACTCTCTCTTCCAGAATAATTGAAGTCTAAAGGCAAGACAAAAGTCAAGATGATTGATGATGTCCCGGGATACAGCAGATGACCTTGGTACCTTTGATTTCTAACCAAGCTCTCAATGCTCCACAGAGGTGCTTTTGCTGACTTCATGTCTGTTGAACAAAATATTCTCTTTTGCCCATTCCTCTGAAGCCATCTTTATATTCTTAGGGTAGACATCTCTGTAATTCACCAAGAAGTTTGAGTCCCATCAGTAACCTGCAACCCGGTTTAGCCCATCTTCCAAGAAGTTGTTATGCTGCTGTGAATGCTACAGCTTCTTGGAACCATGGGTGAGCTCTATAAGAAAATAAGTAGTCCTGGAAAGGCCTTGTACCAAATGGAGGAGAGAAGATGTGCATATGAAAGGAGAAGGACAAGTGGGAGAATTCTCAGCCTGTGCTGAAGGGAAGCTTCTAAAGATTCACTGTCCTCCAACAAATTTGAAAGGCAAGTACATATGTACTGAGGATTGTGGATAAGATGACTTCTCCTCAAGAGCCCATATCGGCTTACTCAAAAAAATTTCCAGCCTCTCTTTTGGTTTTAGGAAGTTGCAAGGCTTGAGAATCCCCTGCCTTTGGGGGATGGTAATAGGGACAATGTTTTCCTATGGAAGGAGAGTAAGAGGGTTGATGCATGGCCGTAGGGCCTCTCTAAAGGTACCCTGGAAGGTGTAGATATGGGAATCATCAGTCACATTGTAGAAAGAGATGCAACCAGCTTCATAGTCCAGGAAAATCCCCACTACCTTGGGGGCCACTTCCAAGTGGAGACAGATTGGACGGTTAGAAAGAGCCCAGTACTTATTCCCATTCTCCAGAAAGATAGTCCAGAACCCAGTTCCTGGTGTGACCTTGCACAAATTTTTTTTCACAACTGAGTCCTTACAGAGTCCGACGGTCCACTTCAACGTATCTTCTACTTGCACCTCCCAGTAGCATCGTCCTGAAGTGAATCTCTCCTTGCCCAGCACACAGTACATGATCTCCCAGACCCCATTGTTCTTGTGGTTGTTTTTGTGAGGGACAGAAATAATGCTTTTTCGATGCCTTCGAGGAAGGAAGAAAGGACCAGCTGTGTCTGCATCCAAAGTGACATCCACTGCAAAGAAATGCACACATTCAATCCCAGGGCTTTAAAAAAGAGCCTACAGCTATGCTCTCTAGCTTCAACTGGCCGTCCCAGTGATATGTTTTATGTAATGAGACTTCATCTCTTGATGATTCCCTAGAACATGTTTCCCAGCTGCTATTTGAAATCACCTCCAGAGATACCCACATACACAGTGAGCCAAGGCCTTCCTCCCAATTCTGTTGAAAAATGCAAGATCATCTGGCCAAACTTCTTTTAATTTCCCTTTTTCTTCAATATATTTTTGTCTTTTCATGTGCCCTGTCTCCATTTTCCCTATCTCAGAGGGATGCCTATTTTCCATCTTTACATTGACTGCCCCCATTACCATCAAACACACACATACACACACAAGCAAATAAAAATAACTAGCTTTAAGGTACAAAGTACCTTACAAATAGTATGTCATTTTACCTACACAACAAAACTGGAAAGTTGTTGCTATATTGTCCCCATTTGCAACTGAGGAAACTGTGGCAAACTAGTTAATTGACTTGCCTCTGGTAACATAATCATTATCTGAAACCAATTTTGAACTCAGTCTTGCTGAGTCCAGTGTGTCCCCTGCTGAATCTATTTTGTTTCTATTATAATATAATTACACTTCCTTGAAATCATACCTCCATATACTTTCTAGGTTAGGGTTCCTTTTCCTGTATTGGGAAGGAACAATTAAAAAGGTAAGAGAAAAATAAAAATGGAAAAGGAATGTCAAATAATAGTATACTGTTATAGGTTCCAAGAGAAGATAGTTTCAAGAAGGAGTGTATAAGATAGGATCAAAAAAATAATTAAATTCTTTGAAAACCTTAAAATTCTCTATAAATATGAATTTTTTTCCCACAGAATCACAAAATCTCAGTTAGAAGAACTTGAGGCCTTTCAGCCCATTTTGCAAATGAAAGAGAACTACTCCAAATAAGAATGTTCAGTAAGTTGTTAGTCAGTCAATTAAAAAATACGAATTAAATACTATACTATAGTTCTGGATTAAATCAAGTTAAAATCAATTCATTAATCCCCTATTATACACAAGTCACTATAGTAAGCTCTAAGGTTACAAAAACAGAGAATGAAACAAAGACCTCAATTTAGGAGTTAGTAGGACATAGATTTTAGTTAGAAGGGACCTGTTTAATTAGTTTAGTTAGAAGGAAGCCAACTTATTCACCAGCCCTACACACACATACTTTTTACAGATGAGGCAATCAAGGCCTGGAGAGTTTGAATGACTTTCACAAAAGCTGGTTAAATGAGAGAGGGAGAATTGTAGCCCTATTCATACCCTTGACCCTAACATCAATACTATCTTCCCTCCATCAGTTTGTCTTCATTTCAGACCATCCTTTTGCCTTATAACTATCTCTAATTGTCAAGTTTTTCTTTACCTCTTACTTATTTGATCCATTTTTCTTCCATCTGCTTTCTGAGTCCAAGCAGAATAATCATAATCCCTATTTCACATGGCAGTTTTTCAAATACTTGAACACCTTAAATATGTTCATTTATGTAAAAAAAAAATTACAGTTAGGAGTTTATATAGCACTTGCTATTTGCAAGCCTCCTTATGTGTGCTTTATAATTATTATCTCATTTCATCCTCACAACAACCTTGAAAAGCAGGGAATCCCCATTATGATCTCCATTTTGCAATTGAGAAAAATAAGGTAAACTAAAGCTAAATGACTTGGCCAACATCATATCACCAGTGTCTACGCTGGATTTGAACTTACATCATCTTGATTTCATGTCCAATATGCTATTCAGTGTACCACCAAGCTTCCCTAACATGTCTAGCTTAAATATCCACAGGTTCTTAAACTGGTTCTCCCTTGGCATCAATTTAAGGCCCTTAACCACCCCAATTTCTCTTCTCTGGATTCTCAACTTATAAATGTCCTTCCTGATATATGGCACCCAAAACTAAAATCAGTAATACTTCAAATGTATGCATTGTACAGTGCAACTATCATCTTCCTAGTCTAAGCAATTATTAAGCTTCTTTAAATGAATACTTGGAAGGTATTAGATTCTTCTCTGTCATCTAATGCTGTTGAATTAAATGGAACTTGCAGTTCAATATAATCTCAGACCTAGTTCAAAGACATTTTGTGCTCCCCTCTTATTCTTCTTATAATCTCTTTAATTTACCTCTGTATTTCTGGGCAGCTTGCAAGTCTGAAACAAAACCAAAAGAGGAAATAAGATTAAAATTCCAGCACAAGATAAAGAGGCTCAGCTTAACTGCAGCCACAGGGGCTGGGGACTTGAACCATTCTCCATCTTTTACCCAGTCATTATTGATTGCTCAGACTCAACTCTGGTCATTCTTGAGTTCTATTAAGAATATTAGGATTCCTATTCTCATATTTTTAGCTCATTAGAAAGGCCACACCTAGCCACATGGAGATTATTATTAATAATAAAAATTATAATTCATAACAAGATTCTCCCCCCAAATTGAAGCAATTAGCAAATATATTCAAAGCACAAATAAAATAAGCTATTTTGTAGTAAATTTAGTTCTGCACAAAAACAATTAAACAGTAAGGATGATAGTGTACGTCAACAGAATGATTATAACAGAGTTAGTAACATTAACTATTGGTACAATTTTTTGGAGAGCTGGGAGTCAGGCCTCACTAGTATAAAAAAGCAATTTTTGCATGGCTTTTAACTAATATTTTCCACTTTTCATCTCTGCAATTGTTTAACTAAACTTGCAAATTTAGTTTCTTTTCTGGTGGTCTTTTTACCAAAGATATTTCCCTTTATTCAAATCCACTTGATGCTGCTGCCACTACAATCATACTGGTTTACACTTTTGCTATTTCTCATAGATCTTGATAGTTAAAACTCACAATGTCACTTACTCAAAGAAAGGAATATCAAAAGGCAATCAGAGTTAGTTGATCACCTTAGCAAAAGTTCATCTGGTTGTGTTCCTACTGGACTGGTTGCCATATAGGGTGCCATAACACCGGCATAGGATGCAATTTTAGTGGTCAAATGGGGAAAATAGGACTTTGTCCTCTCCCCACTCATCCTAGAATGACATTTAATCATTTGTTAAGTTACAGTCAAGAGGGAGTAAACAGGAAGCTGCATCCCCTTTAAAATCCCCTGAATCCTCAGATCTTCCTGCTTAATAGCTAGTTATGGGATCCCCAGTCACCAGCCATTTGTGACTTAAAGTCAAGCCTTCAAATTCTCTCCTAGCTGATTAGAAGCAGGCAAAGAATATTTGCACATTCCACAAAGAATGGTCTTTATGTATTACAAATTATATTAGTGTTTCCTTTTAGATATTTAAAATCATATAATTGTGACATCTTTTTATTTTTGTGCTTTTGGGTATTTTTCTCTAAGAGATATTTGGGGTATAAATATTTCATTACAAAATTAATTTCTTTTTAAATGTCTTTTTGATTTACTTAATATTTTTCCCTGTAACATTCCAAACCAATTTTTTTTTGCGTTTGTGTTTTAAAATTTTAAGTTCTCTTCCTTATCCTCACCCACTATTCAAAAACCACATGTTAAGTTATGCAAAACATTTTTTAAAAAAACTCAAGTTTAAAAGAAAATATAGATCTCTCACCCTAATAAAAATTGAAACTGAAAAAACATAAAGGTTTTTTATTATTATTTTTTAAAGAGAGAGAGATAGAGAGGAAAAGAGAGAATGCTTCGATCTATATTCAGACACAATCAGTTCCTTCTCTGAGTATAAATAGGATTTTTAATCATAAACTCTTCAGAATAGTCAGGATAGTACTACTGAGAATAGCAAAGTCATTTACTGTTGGTCATCCCAGAACATTGCTATTACTTTATATGAAGTACATTTCATTTTGCTTGAGTTGATGGAGGATTTTCCAGATTTTTTTTTAATGTCCTACTCATCATTTTCCATATGATGATAATATTCTATTACAAATTCTTACTGCAATTATTGAGCCATTTCCCAATTCATGGGTATCCTCTCAATTTCCAATTTTACAAAATTAATGTCAATTGTGCTTGCTGTTAGTATAATTTTCTATTTAAGATAATTTAATATAACTTGCTATTTAATATAATCCCTATTTTCCCAAAATTTGAAACATCCTTGAATTTCTGGCATACATCAGACTTGGTAAATAAACATGATTTCATGAATACACAGCTATGGCCTCTTTGATAATGTTTTAATCAGTATTCTTATAGTAAGGTTTACTTCTGATCTAGGTTACTTTTTGTTTGCCTAATTTATGTTACTTGATTTATGCATCAGAAAAATAAGTGTGTCATAGAAGAAATTTTATAAGATGCCTGCTCTCTTTCTATATAGAGATAGAGATAGAGATAGAGATAGAGATAGAGATAGAGACAGATAGATAGATATTTAGTTTATATAATCTAGAACTTAGGAATGATTTATTTTTACACTTTTAGTTTAATAGAATTCAGTTTGAAATTCATCTCAACTCTTCCTGATTGCAAAAGAGGAAGAGAGATACCATTCCCTCCTATCCCCAGATGTCTAACCTGGCCTCTTCAAGGTGTCAGTGAAGGGAGAGAGATTTCCTTCCATTTTCTTCTGGTCTCCTTCTTGTACCTCTTCATGATGGAAAAGAAAGGAAGGTTTGATTCTGCTTTGTTCCTTTTGCATATTTCCTGGATTGACCCACTTCTGCACACCATTCCACTCTATTCTCTCCAATGTTCTGCTGGCCCAGTCTGGATAGTGTGCAAGAGAAAAAATAACATTCCATCTGATTCTCTCATTAGTCCCTTCCCTTAAGTTGACAAATGACCAAGAAGATTCAATTCTGGAGGCAAGCCCCTAAAAATATTGATAACCTACCTGAATTCATTTATCAATGATTAATAAGCACACAACCAGTAGCAAGCTCCTCTTCTTAATGATTCTGAACCACAGCTTCTAATTATTCAAATTATTTCCATGACTTTTAACCCAACTCCCACAATGTTCCAATCTAGAGCTACCCATCCCTTCTACTGTGTTCTCTGGAATACATTCTCCATTGATAACACATATGTTTTCATCTTTAAAACTTTTCCTTTCCTACTCTTTCATATTTTGTCTCCCACTAAAATGGGCTCTTTCCTTATTCCATTCTTCTTAGTCTCCCTTTCCAGCACTGCTTATATTTATACTCATTTGTCCCACTCACTATTTAAAATGATGCCATTTGAATGTCCAGACTATCCTCTATGACCATCTATCAGTAACTTCTCCCTTTGCAGTTCACTTAATCCAGATCTAGAAATCGATCAAATTCTGGTAGCTTTTGTTTATTGATTCCCAGGACATCCCCCCATTTTTGCAAAGAGTTCAGTGACTGGCTCACCTTCTTTCTTTTCTCCCCAACTCCTATTCTCCTATTCAACTTACATATTGATACTCTCCCAAATAGCAAAGGAATGTTCACTCTAATCTCCCAGGTCTTCAAAATTTTTCTTTCATAAGACCTGCTTCCTTACCATACCTCAGCTTCACAAAGATGGTCATGTCTTTCATCTTGTTGTTCCCCATATATTCATGACTTCTATGTTTATAAACTCTGAAATTCATTTAAACTCCATCTCTCCCTCTGCCACAAAACCCCAAACCTCACTGTTCATTCTCACTGTGACCTTCCATCCCTCTACTTCTCAGGTTTTTTTCTCAAACTGTTACCCTTGCATTGAAAAATTTTCTTCCTTTCTTCATCTTGATCCCCTGATGAATTAATTTAACTCTACACAATCCTTTTTTTTTTCATTTATCCTTTGTATACTTATTCTATCAAGGATCTTGCCCTATCTCAACTCAGCAATTGATTATTGCTACCACCCACAGCCTTTGCTTCAGATAGCTGAAAAAACTGGAGAAAAATGACATAATTGTGTGTCTAACTCAGAGGTAGAAGCTCTGGATTATTATGATATTTAGTTCACCTACAAATTCTCTTTGTGATCTTTGGTATGTCACTTCTGTCTAGACCTCTGTCATAACCTAAGAGAATATTAAATGAGATACTACTCCAGTTCTTAACAATTTTGTGACCTTAGATAAGTAGTTTAATCTCTCTATACTTCTATTTTTTTTATCTATGAATTGAATGGATTGAACTAAAAAGTCCCTAAGGTTCCTAATAATTTTTGATTTATAATTTTTAATAAGGCTAATTCTACTAGATATCTTGTTTCCAAGTATTTCCCAATCACTGATTTTTGCCAAGTATAAATATGTTTTAAATTATTGCCACACTGGGCTTTGGCACAGGTAAAATGAGAGGATTAGGCTAGATCCCTAATCTCTTGAAGCTCTAAATCTATATCCTTTTGAACCTTCTTTTTTCATGTTGCCCAGGAATTATTTGTTCTCTAACTATTTAATAAAATTCAATCAAATCAATCCAGACTAAAAGTATTTTCTTCAAGAATTACTTAAGTTTGGTTTCTCTTTCAGATACGTAGCTGTTTAGACCTGTTTTGCTAATTTTTTTTTATTTTGTATTATTCTACATATTCATCCACTTTATTTACATTTTCAGTTTTTGCCATTTGTTGTATTTATTAGTGGAATTATTTTTTTTTCAATCTTATCTCTTCCTTAATATTTTTAAAGTCTCTACTTCTGGGCTCGTCTTCATGTTTCTTGTTTTGTTGGTTGTCTAGGAGTTTTAAGTTTATGTTCTCCTCCTGATGTAAGTCTTCAGAGGTATGACAGTTTCAATTAAGAACTTACTAAACTACATCCCAATAGTGTTGATAGGCTGACTATTTTTCTTTTTTCTACAATAAAATATTAAGACATTTTGGGGGCATTTAGAGTTCTTCATAACCTGCCACCCCCTCATTTCTCTATGATACACTTAAAATTATTTATATGCTATAGCTTAAGCATGACTCTCCATCTTTATATCCTCAGAACTTAGCACAGTGCCTACCATATGATAAGATCTTAATAAATGCTTGTTGACTCCCTGTCTGATTAACCCATTCAGTTTTTAAGATGACAGTTTTTTGACTCTTTCAGAAGTTCCTTTTTTCTAACATCAATAACACAAAAAGATGAGAATTTTTCCAAAGCATGCAGTCTCCCCATTTTTATTTGTATAATGATGGTGAAAATATTTAACCTACCATAGCTGTCATTATTAATATCTGGGGAGAAAGCCAAAAAGAAGAAAATCATAAGCTCTATATTTTGTACTATATTCTAAAATGTGATTCTCCTACAAGGAGACAGTTTCTTTGTGCTTCTGGCAATGGTTTTATCTAAATTCTGACACTCTTGAAAAGTTATCTTTCTTGGCTTATCTAATCAATTTTGAAATTGGACCAGATAATGTCTCAGACTTTTCATTATAAAATTTAATTATATGGCTTCTACTCTAACTGCTTTTCAAGTGGTTTTTTTAGTCACTTTTTTAATTTTAATTTTTATTTCACATTTTTATTATTTCTTAATGAACTTGCCTTTGATGAAAGAAACACTTTAAAAATACATAAATCTATTCCCCATTTAAAAAAGATAAAGGCTTGTTGATTTTTAACCAAAAGAAATTCAATACTTTTAACTTTGACAGATTATAGTACCAGACTAATTATTGTCCATTATATATGCTTAGAATTTTGTTGTCTCTTCTGGTTGCAAGGAGAGAGCACCTCTACTTTCCTTTCTTTGATACATGTAATATTGTCAGAATTATCCTGCCTGTCACTGTAAATGAGAAGTCACTTATTATGCCTAATTTTCATAATTCCTCCTCACCCCACTCTGTTCTATTATGTATGTGGAAAGGCACAAACTAGTTGATATTTTTAAAGTTTAGAATTTCTACAAATGAAAATGGCTAAGTTTGGTCCAAAAGAAATACTGAAAAATCTCCCCTTAGCCCTTCTTTGAAAAAGAGGGCAACCATGGATGTGGAACATCATGCACAGGGAATGAAAAGAAGTCCAATTTGGCTTATGGTAATCTCGGAAAGGCAGCTTGAAACCTGTTTGATAATGCAGAAGCTGATGACTTAATTTTTCATCATCCTTTGCCTAATCAATGGTCTTCAAAGTGTAGTCCAAAGAATTGTTGGGGTCTCTGAAACCCTTTCAGAGGGTCTACAAATTCAAAATTATTTTTTATCTCTAATATAGTAAATAGCTATAAATATAACCCATGTGAACAAAAACTCTTTGAACAGATCCTCGATAGTTTTTTAACAACATGAAGATACTGAGAACAAAAGTTTGAGAACCACTGGTAAGTACTCACCAAATGAAGAATAGATAACAACATTAGCTGTTTCAGAATTATCCTGTGTTAAGTTACATAGCGATGTTTTTATTAAATTTTATTGGAATCCTTTTCTCATTTTTGAAAATTCCTTGTTATGAAACAGTTATGTGGTAAATGAAAATTTATATTATGAGAAAAGAAAACGCAAACTTAAAAAAAAAACTAGAAAACCACTAAAATAAGTTAAGAAGTAGACATTTTTTAAAAAATTAAAGGAGAGATAAAGTTGAAAAGATAATGATTGAGCTAATAAATACAACTCTTGATCTGGAATCAAAGAGATTTGAGTTAAAATATGACTTCAGACACTTCCTAGTTGTGTGGAAAATCACTTCATTGTTATCTGCCTCAGTTTCCTCATCCATAAAAATAAAGATAATGAAAACACTTATCTTGCAGGGTTTATGTGAGATTAATGTGAGATGATATTCATAAAGCACTTTGAAAATCCTAACATGGTAACTATTAAAAATATAAACTATTATAAGACTACCTGCATAGGAGTAGAAAAAGAGAAACAGTGGAAAATATAAGATATAAAAACAAAAGATATCATTAGATGATTATAATTATATATAATATCATAGTTAAATATCATAATTATATAAGTATGTTATGTATAATTATAATGTGTAATAATAATTATATATACATTAAAAACAAATGAATTTTTGGAGAAAAGTAAAAGAATATGTTAACTAACCAAGGAAATTAGCACAATTCCCAAGGGATTAACACAATGCCTGACACATAGTGCTTATGTCGTAAAGATTTATTGACTCTTATCTCTCTACAAGTTTATATTGTGTAAATATAAAAGTATGTATATAACTGTATATGCATGTATTCATGGTATAAGAATATGTCTTCCTTGAGAGAATGTAAATTTTTTGAGGGCAGCTAATTTGCATCCCCAGGCTTAATATTTAATATTATATTGATAATATATCATATTACTATAACATATAACATATGTAATTATAATAATATAATATATTAATATTAAATAAATACATTAATATTTAACACCTGTTAGGAGTTTAATAAACATTTGCTGATTAATTGATTTACTGCTTTATTTTCCCAACTAATCTTTCCCATACAATTTAATTCAATGGCTTCCACTGAGAGTGAGGTGAGACTGAAGTAACTTCCAGCTATGAGGGCCAACACATTCAAAGGCTTAGGCATGGAGATGGATGATGGAATATTACATATAAAGCTGAATTGAAATAATTGTGTTATGTTCTGGTTAGATGCAAGTTTTACTAGCCATTTAAGGCACAAGAGCAGAGACAAGGAAAAAAAGGATCTTCAGACTTGGAAAATAGTGAAGTTCATATTATACCTCATTCACTTAATATTCACTGTTAGGCCACAGACAAGTCAATTAGAAAAGGATCATAGTCTCTAGAATGATTTTCACAGTCCTGGTGTGAGACTTAAAAGAAAAAAATTCATGTAAAAGTTTTGCAAGATTTCAAGTCTAAATCAGTGTCAATTAATTCATTTCAGGCTGAACTACAAATAGTCTTAATCTCTCAAAGGACTTGTAAAGACTCTTAACATCAAGTACTTATATAGTTTCATTATCTTTCCCCTTTCCAAGATCCATAAAATCAAGGCAAGCTGTTAGTGCTGACAGAAATAAAGCAAAAACTTTATTTAATTGGGACCAATATCATCTTAATTTAATAGGAATGTTATCTTATTAAAATATTTAATAGAGTAGTAATGTTGAGATGTAACTTTTCGTATGGTTTATTAAAATTTTCTGCTCCAAATTATAATTAGGTAGAAAAAGTACATCTAGAATTTGTTTTTGAGACCACAAATTCACAATAGTTATAGTGATGACATTGACTAATAATAATAGTATTTATGTAATGTTTTTAAGGTTTGCAAAGCACTTTAAATATATTATCTCATTTCATCCTCACAATGATCCTATGAAGCAGATGCTATTGCTATTCACTCTTCATTTGGTGACTACTCAGGCAAAGTATGAGGAAGAATTAAGTCATCAACTTGTACATTACTAAAGAGGGTTTCAACCTATCTTTCCAGTCTTCCTTACGAAGGCTTCTTTTCATGCCCTGTGCATGATGTTCTACACCAGTGGTTCTCAAACTTTTGTTTTCAGTATCTTTGTCCTATTAAAAATTATTGAGGATCTCTCCAAAGCATTTTTGTTTATCTGGGTTATATTTATAGGCATTTACCATATTGGAAATAAAAACTATTTTTGAATTTGTAGACCCTCTAAAGGGATTTCAGAGATCCCCAGGATTCTCTAGGCCATACTTTGAGAACCATTGTACACTGTTCATCATATTTATAATATTCTTTCTCCGTCTCTCCCCGCCTCCTGCCTCCCGCCTCCCTCTCTTTCAGATTCTCAGGTTTCCTTCAAAACATAATTCCAACACTATTCTAAACTCCATATGAAGCCTTTTGCTATTTATTTACAAGCCAAAGGTCATGTTCACATTTAATGACATCTAGTTTGAATCTGAAAGTTCCAGTAGGATACAATCACTACACTCCACCTACAGGTCTCCATTGGGAAGCAAATTGGCTTTTCCATAGGTTTCTCAGAGTTGAACTGATTCCGTCTAGAGTCAAACTAAGAATAAATTGCAAATGATGGCTCAGATAGATCATAAACTTCTCTAGGAACCACTGTATTGTAAAATAAACCCTTGCCCCATCCCACCCCCATTTCCCCTTTACCTCTGAGTTTTCTTAGAATCTCATTATATTTGAAGTAGTGCACGAAGATTATAGCAACAAATCCAAAGAAAAACAGTGTCCAGTAAGGGATTGTAGAAAACAAGTTATCTGAAAAATCAAGTCTCAGAGTTACAGGCAGTCAGTGCTTGAAAAGACCTTACTGATTAGAGCAAAATCCTAATTTAACAGATGAGGCAACTGTGGACTAAGCAGTTTTAGAATTTTGCTCAAGGTCCACATTCGGTGGACCTAAAACCCAGAAATCCTCGTTTCCCAGTACTTTTATTTCCTAGTGAGAACACTGGTCCCAGCTCTTCTTTAGCTTCTGCAGACAGATGCCTCAGTCTCTTCTGCACTGCTGTTAACCCAACAGGAAAAACAGCCCACAGAGCCAGAATTTATAAAAAGTCACATCTGCTTTTGGCAGATGGAGGTTATATCTAACATAGTTAAGAGAGAGGTTGTAGGCCAGTCAATCCCAAACTGGTTCTTTTTCTTTCTAAAGATTACCAGTTCAAGAAATAAGGAGATGTTTGTTGAATTGGGTCTAGGTAAGGTCAAAAGAAGGAGAGCCAGTAAAAAAGTCAAGATGGCAGGATTGGCCACTTAGGTGGTGTGGTGGAAGGAATGCCAGGTCTGGAGTCAGAAAAACTCATCTCTCTGAGTTCAAATCTGGCCTCAGACAAAGGACAAGTCACTGTTTGCCTCAATTTCCTTATCTGTAGAATGAGTTGGAGAAGGAAATGTCAAACACGCCAGTATCTCCACTAAGAAAACATTAAATGGGGTCACAAAGAGCCAGATATAACTGAATAGCTAAGTCCTGGAAAAACAAATACAAGCAAAAAAGAAAGACAGTTCCCGCTTTCAGAAAAATGTCCATTTCATTGTAGTGGAGAAAGAAAATAATAAAGGAAAGCTTGAAAGGGAGTGGGTGAAGTGAAATGCAGCATGGCAAACATAACACAGGATGATAAGCAAAATTTTAGGATGAGAGGGCAGCCATAAATCCTTATAAATAGAAGAATGACTGGGAGAATGAATGAAGTAGGGCCAGCCTAAACCTGTCGCCAAAATAGAGGTCCCAGAAGGAATTCACCAGTGAGAGAAAAGGAACTTTGACCAATAAATAGAAGGTGTGAACAATTAGGGAGCAAATGAAGCCAAATGAACATACTTCTTCATTCCATCTGCTTCTTTGGGTTTACTGGGAGTCCAGTTCATAAAGAGCAAGCACAATCTAAGTAGTGAAACTAAAAGGTCTCCAGTTTTGGATGCCTCTTGAAAATATGCAATCCCAGAGTCTTAATACTCTTGAATGATAGGAACTCAAAGGAAAGAACACTTGGATGTATTGGAAAGAAAACTGGATTTGTATTTTGAAGATATACTTGAATCCAGATTTTGACCTTATAACTAGTGAATTTCTGGAGTCTCATCTATCTTTAAGATCCTGCATTTCCTAATAGTGAAATGTCAAACATTATGACACAAGACTATATAAAACATTGGGAGAGATTTGGTTTTCCCTTTTTTTAAGTGCTATAGTCTGCTCTATACAGGCAGAAAGCTAGCTCTGGTATTTAGGGAGGGAACTGACCTGCTAAAAAGACTTTTACTTCCTTCTGTTGGTTGAGAAGGGGGTTCCTAATGACACAAGAGAAAGTTTCTTCTGAATTGGCCAACACCAGGATTGAGCTTTTTACAAAGAACAGCCCATTGTCCTCCTGCTTCACATTCTCTGAGGCTGGTGGCAAGGGCTTCCCGTGAGAGTTTCTCCACTGCACTTCAGGCTTTGGATACCAGCCTGTAGAAGTGCATGTCAGCCTAATATTGAATCCCTTTATATCGCTGTGTATGTTAAGGTCTGAGCCCATTCCTAGGAGAGAGAAACAAAACAAATTTGAGAACATTTCCATGCATAAAGAATGATTTTTAATTATCTTATTATTCTATGTACAATTTGCTACTGTTGTAAATGGAAAAAACATAGGATAATAAAAATGCACACATCTATACTTTAGGTAAAGTCATATGTGGCATACATTTTCAGTTTAAATTGGAAAGTATTAAGTGCCTGCTATTTTTAAGACACTGACCAAGGTTGTGAGGGGTCCAAAACTAAAATTATCTAAGTCCCTGTCCTCAAGGAATGTCCTCTGCATTGGCAGAGAGGTGGAGGGACTGAAAGAAGAAAAAAATATACACAGATAATTAAAATGTACACAAAGAAGTTTCAGGAAAATGGAGGGGCATGAGAAACAAATGAAAAAGATAGTCAATATTTTGTAACAGTATTGAGCTGTAAACTGATCACAGCTTGTAAGAGTGGTGACATCTAAGATGAAATAATTAACCATAAAAGTCTTACTGGGATTCCAAAAATCAGTTGCACAAATACAACAGAGGGAA
This sequence comes from Antechinus flavipes, assembly GCF_016432865.1. NCBI lineage: Eukaryota > Metazoa > Chordata > Mammalia > Dasyuromorphia > Dasyuridae > Antechinus > Antechinus flavipes. The sequence goes on from NC_067403.1 coordinate 249,585,090, forward strand.
GGCCTGATTGGCCATAAAATATGAGAAAGACCAGGGAACTTATGAAATGAAAACCTGATATGATTCAACAGTGAGACATTGAGCCAATCAATGTACAAATATTTATTAAACACCTACCATATGCCAGCTACTCTGGTAGGCACTGGTAAAAATAAATATACTGAAAAAATGAGACAATTCTCACTCTTAGGGGCCTTACATGTTATTAGAGGAGACAATAGACATACTCACAATAAATAAATGAAGGAATGATTAAGTGAATGGCTGGACAAATGAATAAACAAATTTATGAATGATGAATAAGCAAGCTAACCAATTGGCTGGTTGTTGTCCCTCATTTTCGAGGAGGACCAATATGACATCACTCTGCTAAAGTGGAGTTACAAGGTGTCCAGCTGTGGCTGATCAAATCAATATGAGCTTGGTTTGCTCTGCCACAGGTCAGACACTAATCATCCCTATGAACATTTGTGATGAACTTTGCATAGATTGCATTTTTTCTAAGCTAATTGAATTCTTTTTTTTTTCCTAAGGCAATTTGGGAGTAACTGACTTGCCCAGGGTCACATAGCTAGGAAGTGGCAAGTGTCTGAGGCCAGATTTGAACTCAGGTCCTCCTTTCTTCAGGGCTGATTCTCTATCCACTGTACCACCTGGCTGCTCTAAGCTAATTCAAGTCTGCTTTGCTCATAGAGCACAGTACCTTCTCTGATGAGGGCCCACCATGCTTAGGAGATCCTGTGCCAGGATATCTCATGTCATGTAATCAATTCTAAAGTTCTGAACAAAGACCCTGAGAGTATCCTTGAATTGTTTTTTTCTGACTACCTTGTGAGTGCATGCCCTGTGAGTTCTTCATAGAATAATTTTTTTCACAAGCATACATTTGGCATTTGAGCAATGTAGCCAACCTAACTAGCACGAAGTTAAGTACTATGCCATCTGGAAAGGAGCTCACCACTCAGAAGATGGTACTTGAAGTGATCTCTGAAAGAGAACTGAAGAGAGAATACATTCTAAAAATGAAGGATATCAGTGCAAAGGCACAGTCTGTTTGGTGAACTTCAGGAAAAATTTCAACAAATTAGGGTATATTAAAGATTTTCCAGGATAATAAAAGGAAAATGATTTTTAAAAATCAAAGTAAAGACATCAGGGGATGATTATTCGTGCTTTCATACAATGGAAGGGCTGAATACTTTGACTCAATAGGTGGAATTATATAGAAGTAAATTTTCAAAAAGTTTTATGACAAGTAAGCTGTCCAGAAATTAAGCAGGCTACCTCAGTTGGCTGTGGGATCTCTTTTCCTGAAGATATTTAAGGGAAGAATAGATGAACACATATCAGGGACATTATAGAAAAGATTCTTATGCAAGTAGAGTTGAAATATATACATACATATGTATATATTTCATATATATATATGGAGTTCCCTTCCAAAATCTTGGATACTCTGTGATTATATATAAATCCACATGTATATCTGTGCACATTTCTGAGCATACACACTAAAAATGATAGACAGTGAATAAAAACACGACTATCTGTATCTAGTTTCTGTACACATTATGTTACTATGTATAGATGGAATTTTCAAGTATCATGACTCTATGCCAATCACAAGAGATCCCTAAAGTCTTAACTTGACAATCTCTAATACTTTTATCTCCATTTTCAAACTGTCTGAATTTCCTGAAATTTGAAGTTGCCTGATAGTATATACAAAGGAATAAATAGGGACACCATACTGCACCTTTTCCCCATGTTCCAGTAAAAACATTTTGCAAATTGAACCTGTATTCATTCTCCTAATTGAAATTGAAGGAAATTGTGGTCTTCATTATGTCACTTCAGTAAGTCTGTTCCTCCAAGAGAGATCACTCTTTCCTCTTATGTGCATCCATGCATCTAGGACATATGCACTTGATGCTTCTACTTCCTCACTTTTAATCTTGCAAATGTGACTCCCATCCTCCACATTTAACTGAAGCTACTTTCTTTATTGTTTCTTATGATTTTTTTTTTTTTGCTGATGCACTTAGAGTTAAGTGACTTCCCCAGGGTCACATGGCTAGGAAGTGTTAAATGTCTGAGACGAGATTTAAACTCAGGTCTTCCTGATTTCAGGCCTGGTGCTCTATCCACTGTACCACCTAGCCATCCCTCTTATGAATTCTTATTGGTAAATGCATGGCTTTTTCTCAGTCCTCATCCTTCTTGGTCTCTATAGGCTTTTTTATGCTATTGACCATCCTGTCTTCCAAAGTACAATTTTGGTACCTAGATCTTTGTTATATTCCTCCTCTCCTCAATTTCCTTTTCAATATTTTCTACTATAGAATGGGTCTTCTCTCTCTACACTCTCTCTTTTCCATAACATTATACCAGTGACCATAATTTGTCACTTCTTTCAGAGGACTTCCATATATACATTGCCAGTCCTTGTCTCTCCCCTGAGCATTTGTCCCACATCACCCAGATACCTCCATCTTGATGTCAAGCTTAACATGTCCAAATCAGAAATCAGCTTTTTCTTGCAAATACATCCTTTCTGTTAACTTCTCTATTTTTGCAAAGAGCACCATTTCTTTTAGTCAATTAATTTGGAACCTAAATCTCTATATCATTCTCTATTCTTCCCTTTTATAATTCACCCACAACCAACTTTCATGACATCTCTTGTATTCATTCACTTTTTCATATTCCCATGGCTACTACGCTAGTTCAAGCTCTTATCACATTTTGCCCCCCCTCCCCATTAATCTCTTCCAATCTCTTCCCAATTCAATTTATCCTGTACACAGCTTGCAAAATTCACACTCTAACACAGAGCTCTAAACATGTCATTTCTCTCCCTTTGAAATTACTCTTTTACTTTGTATATAAATTATGTTACTTACCAATATAATTGTTGCAAATGTAAGCTACTTGAAGTCAGGGATAGTTAATTTTTTTTCTTCAAAAGATCTTTGGATTGCTTAATATAAACCATGGACATAACTATCCATCATTTTAACACATCAGTCCAAGTAGCATTTCAAAAACTGCTGGAAAGTCACCATGATTTGACCATTATTCTTTCTCAATCTCTCACTTACTCACAGTTGACTTTCCAAAAACATTAGCACAGTGAATGTAACTTAAATACCTGAGTTGGAGTGTATTCCATTTCTTTAGCTGAGCTAATTGCCTCTAACTGGAGTGAAACATTGTCTGTCTAACTGGAGTGAAACATCTATCTAACTGGAATGAAACATTGTCTGTCTAACTGGAGTGAAACATTGTCTATCTAACTGGAGTGAAACATTGTCTGTCTAACTGGAGTGAAACATTGTCTATCTAACTGGAGTGAAACATTGTCTGTCTAACTGGAGTGAAACATTGTCTGTCTAACTTGAGTGAAACATTGTCTGACTGGAACGAAACATTGTTTTCTAGAATACTAATCTTTATCTCAGAACTACCCCTTTTCCTTTTGAGTTGTCTTTAACATTGGATACACCTGTTTTTGTCCCTTTAGAAGGATAGGGTTGCTTGTGTTCCCCAGAAATAAATTTCCCAAGTTGTTACCTCCACAGGAAGGCCAGGGCACCTGCCACAGACTCACCTGCCACATATACTTGGAATTCTGCTTTATCAGAATAAATGGAACTTGTAAATTGGCAGAAATACTTCCCCTCATCAGATAGATGGATGTTGCTCAACCTCAGGGCCACATTCCCTCTGGAAATGCTCTCTTGAAGGAATTTGGTTCTCTCTGTATATTTTGGAAGTTGGGAATACTTTTGATCCTGCCTATCTTTATAGTGATGAATTACATTTGAGGGCTTCTCGTGGAACCACATCACCTCCATATTTCCAGCATTCTTCTGAGGCCAGAGGCCACAGTGAAATGTAACTTCTTCACCCAGCAAGGCTTTGATTGGCTGTTGTGGTCCTAATACAGTGAACTCTTTGGAAAAAGAAAGAAAGAGTCAGAGAGACGTCAGGATGGGAACAAGATGTGGGAAAAGCATAAATCAAAGAATTTTTTTCAATATGGAAAATACTTTAGATGTGAGATAGTCTAATCTTCTTTTGTTGATTACAGAGACATAATAATAAGAGCAATAACATTTTAGAGTAGGAAGCACCTTCAAAATATACCGCAAATATATCTTCCTGAAAGATAACCATCTAACCCATGCTAAGAGATACCTACTTGGTGGGGAGCTCAAAACCTCACTGTTATCATTTAATAAAAATGGAGAAGAGAAAAGCAGATCAAGACAAATGGGATTAAAAAAAAAAAAGTAGTCTTGAAGTCACTGGTCCAACAAAATATCATCTGTGAGCATAAAAATTCAGGCTTAGGTCAAAAGGAAATCAATTTAAATTAATCAATTTAGTCTTAGTTTGATTATAGGATTAAATTCCCTTCTTTAGGAAAAGCTAAATCTAATAGTTAAACCAGACTATCACAGATAATCTCTTAAATCAAAATTATCTACAGATTTGAGAAGGCTTTGTCATTTAATAGCAGATAATTTAAAGAAAGAGATAATAAAATTATCATAGGATTACTCTTTTAAAAAGGCTAAGTCTCCCTTTCAGAGAGAAAGAGGCATCGGCCAGAAGCTTTTTCCCTTTCTGATAATTGGAGAAAATCTAGCCAAAGGCTCAGTTCTTTCTAGTCTCCATGGAGAAGCACCCTCTTTTTCTTGAGCTAGACCGGAAGTGAATAACGGAAGCTTCTAAGGAAAATGGGGGAGGGGTGTGTGACTGCTAACTACTGACACATGTTCCTCTTCCTCAAAGGCTTTCCAATTATAAAAGATAATACTTATAAGGAAAGTTTGAATTAAGGATTCTGAGTATGATTAAGAAAGCATGGGAGAGCTAAGTAGTCAGGTGATATCACTTGTCCAATTGAATTATGTACCAAAAAAAAAGGCTCTCTCTTTATTTATTTGTTTGTTTGTTTTGTTAGGAAAATCAGCTTTGTAAACCACTCCTTGTTTCTGAGGAGTCACTTCATCCAATTTGATATGCAAATGCTGTCTTTGCAAATTAAATTGTAGATAGCTAAATCCTATTTCCTTTTTATTTCATATAAGTAATTAACAATGAATGTATATCAACAACATGCTATGGATTTCTTTTTACTGAATTGATTAGTCATTTGTTTTGTTCAAAGGAAAAAAAAATGTGTGAACAGTTGACAGAACAGGCTAGTTAATTCACTAAAAGATATGAAATTGAGTACAAATACAAAGCAAGTCAAGTGCTTTAATAAAAAAAAAAAAAAAAGGTCATTTTTCCCTGTAAACTAGATTAAAATTATCTCAACAAAATCCATCCCACCAAAAAAATGGAAATAAGTAGGTACTATGACGCTGTTAAAAATATGTCTTCATTTTATACCATATAGCATATTCTATCATTTAACAATTAGAAGACAATAGATGGGAATCACCTTTAACAAATGTAGCTTAGCTAAGTAAAGATCTTTTACCAAATAAGAAATAGAGGAAACCACAAATAATAAATAGGAAATATATTATACAAAATTGGAAAAACTTTTGCACAAACAAAATTAATGCAGCTTTTATGAAATATGAAATATCTCTGGTAAAGGTCTTCTATCCAAAATATATAAAGAACCAATACAAATATATAGAGCTAAAAAGCCCTTTTTCAATGGGTATGTGGTCAAAACAGAATAACAAACAATTCTTGAAAGAATTGGCAATTTGTAATTTCAGTTTTATGAAAGATTGCTCAAAATCAGTAATTATAAAAGAATTGCATATCATTATATGTGGGTCAGAAACTATTTAATAAAAAAAAAAAGACTGGAGAGATCTCTAGAAGCAAAGTTTATTATAGGTTCTCACTAGAATCAGGAGTCCCACCCATCAAGCAGACAATGGAAGGCAGGAAGCACACAAATACCACTTCCCACCACTGACCCTCATCCTTATTGGCTGAGGAGCTTACATTCTAAAGGAAGGAACTACCCAAGAAATTGAATTTGACCAATAAGTATATAGTTGCCCATATTTGGTTGAAATAGGGAGGATAACAAGAAGGGGACTTAAGTATGCCCTTAGGGGGATAACAGGGAGAGGGCTTTAAGTGTGCCCTTAAGAGGATAGCAGGGAGGAGACACTTTAGGTCCTTGACTTAATGCTTAAAGTCCTTCAGGCCTACTCAAACTTTGAAATAAATGAAGCCTTACTCAATTTTCACAACTGTCTTGAAAGATCTCACCTTATCTCTTTCAATTACAACTCTGTGATTTCATCTGATGCCAAAGAAATTAAGATTGCAAAATCTTTGAAAAGATCATGTTGGTTACAGTTTTAGAAAATAAAGGATATGCAGTGGGTGGACCAAGCAATTCTCTGGAAAGTATTCAGAATAATGCTTTAATAAAAGTAACCAAAATGTCTGTACCTTTTGATCCAGAAGAAACTCCATTTCTGTCTTTCAAGAAATAACAGAAGTCCTTGCTATGCTGGTAAAACTCTGTGTGGGAAGGAGCATAATATGTATCTGAGGATTGGGAAAGTGTAAAGCAAATGGAAGTTTATGAATGCAATGAAATTTTAGTTGTTAAAAACAATCAACATAAGAAAATAGGAGAAAAATGTAAAGAATTATATGAACTAATTCATAGTGACTTAAATAGTTCTAAGAAAACAATACATATAGATGACAGCAACATAATGGGAAGACTCAATAAAATCAATATAGGTCTATATTTACATTGCCCTAATGTATATTGATAGAATGATAGAATACTGACCCAGAAAACAGTAAAGCAAATTTAGCTCTCTTCACTGCAGAGATGAAGGACAATGGGTGTGGAATATTTTATATTCTATCAAATAGATTTATTTGTATAACAAAGTGGCAGAGTGAGAAATGGGTTAGAGTTAAAACCAAGAAAATCTGAGTTTGAGTTTTGTATCATATACTTAGCAGCTGGCTGAACAGAGGAAAGTCACTTAATATTTTGGGTGTCTCAGTTTCTTCACCTGTGAGTGGGAATAATAATAGCAATACCCTCTACCTCAGGTTGTCAAGAAGTCAAATGAGATTTAAAAATTGTAAATGCTGCATAAATGTTAGGTATCATGTGTTAACTGTTTTTTGAAGAAATAACTAACTAGCACCACAGATTGAAATTAGTTCTCGTATCAGGAAGAATTGAGTTCAGAATCAGTCTTAGACACTTACGAGATATATAACCCTGGGCAAGTCACCTAACTCTATTTGCCTCAGTTTCTTCATATGCAGAATGATCTGGAGAAGGAAATGGAAAACCACTCCAGTATCTTTGCCACAAAAACTTCAAATGGGGTCATAAAGAGTCAGACAGATACAACTGAACAAAGTTTTTGTAATGTAGCTATTAAAAAAAAACAACATATATCTTTACTATATGGGAATCTTTCATAATTTAGAGCTGAAAGGTAAAGGGATATATTAGTAAATGCAAGTTACATAAAAACTATAGGCATTAGTAAAAATGGATAAATAAAATTTCTGTTTTGAAATCTGATGCCTGAACCAAAGGTAAGTCTGTAAAAGTAATACCTTAATGACAGTAATCTCAGCTGCTAAATTAGAAATACTATTCATTTTAAATGTAACTAACCTAGTCAGTACAGCTGGAAAGATTTCTAAAGAATAACTGATTTCCATTGAGAGAAGAAAAACCAATAGAGTCCCATAATAATAGCCTGACCTTTTGTAGATGTTAAAATGTATAAAGCACTTCACACATGCTATCTCATTTCATTCTAACAATTCCACTGTAATGAAGGTGCTATCACTATGCCCATTTTGTAGAAGAGGAAACTAAGGGTGGGACAGATTAACAATTTGCCCAAGATTTGTTTCTTGTTTAATCATTGTTTGAGGCTGGATTTGAACTTATATCTTCTTTACTCCAAGTCCAACCTTCTATTCACTGCAAAATTGTTTCTTGAGCAAGGCTCTCTTTTCATGATAAAAAAAAGTATTTTGTGCTTTTTGAGACAATGAAGAGAAAGAATAAACAGAATCAGAGATAATGTTTTATCTTCCTAATAGATAGATATATAGGTTCCACATTCTCCTGATTGCCCAGACAGTCAAAGTCTAAGTCTACCTGATCCTTAATTATTTAGGTGCTCTATATGCAAGGAATGATAGAAACAGGAATGTGGGGACAGAGGTATATGAGATAGAGACAAATGTTATGTCCAATCATCAGTAAATTTCACACTTTCATTTCATTAGTTATCTCTTCATAGTAGATATCACAACCCCTGTGCCAAAAAAATTTCCATAAATGCTCCAATTTCAAGGACAGAGACTTTGCAAAATTACTCTATCTTATTAGACCACGTGACTCAATTTGCCATGACTTATTATTACTTTCATAACCCCAATTCATATTGTATCTCCATGCATAGATATGGTGAGGTAACATATTCAGTTATGACAGTGCTATGAACAAAACCCAGTCACAGAAATGTATTTAAAAAAAAAAAAACAGCAAAAAAATGAAGGGAACAAATTTTCCTGTAGCGACAAGTTTTCTCCATGGAGGTTGGGATACCAGCTCATTTTGAACTGGATTGAAAGGTTAAGAAGCAAAAATCAGGGTTCATTGATCCTAGACCTGGCACCCCTTTCAGATTATCCATGAATATAAAATGAATGAAATAATAATGCAATGAGGAAAAGCAGGGCGAGGTCATTTAGAGGTTCCACTGATATAGGACTGGAATCTTATCTGAGTCCTTAGAAATAAGAAGGATTAGAATCTAAATTGGAAATGAAAATATACCAGATTTTCCCCAATATCCTCTGATCTAAATATTCCACCACATCAGGAAAGGAGACAAAGATACAGAGAAAAAAAAATGTCAGCGAGCTACAGAGGCAAGGAAATCCTTCCCAGCAAGATCCAACAAGGAGAGCAGTATGAAACATCAATATCCCACGTACCTAAGAACAGCCAGGGGAGCTGGAAAAGAAGGATAAGGGCTATTTCCCTAAGAGAGAGGAACACCATCTTGCACAGCTCCACCACAGGTGTGATCTGCAGTTCAGTTGCCCCAAACCAAAAGTTCAGTTTTGCCTGTTGCCACCCATGAGACTTTGGACCAGTAATTAAAGCCCTCTGAACTTCCTTTTATCTGCAATGAAAAAGTTACTCTAGAAGAATTCTGACGTCTCTTCCAGCTTTTAATCCAGGATTTTCGTATTTGTCTCTGAAAACATGTCCCTGTTTAGAGACACAATCTAAATGATGTGGTCACAGAGCTGCTCAGGCTGGCTGTTTACAAAGGCCTTCATGTATTTTAAAAGAGGTAGTTTCACAGCTTAGAAATCCTGTTTCCTGAGACTGTCATCTGACTTGCTGGAAAAGGAAAGTGAAACAGTTCAACGGTAATCTTATATCATAATTAAGTTTCTCTTGACAGAGTACCCATAATTACATTAACAGACCAATCTAAATGAAAAATTAAGTGGATAGTGGATAGAGCACTAGGTCTGGAGTCAGGAAGAGTTGAATTCAAATCTTATCTTGGACACTCACCAGCTGTGGAATCCTAGGCAAGTCACTTAATCCCTGTTTGCCTCAGTTTCCTGTAAAATGAGGATAATAACAGCACCTCTCCTTCTGGGATTGCTGTATCAAATGAAATCTATTATGTGCCTAGAACATAGTCACTGTTTAGCAATATTGTTCCTTCTCCATATGGGATTATCATTTGTCAGGAGAAAAATCCATGCTTTGTATTATTCCCTACTAGCCAATTTCATATCTCATGGATTTTTAGAATTTTTAAATCACAGAACCATTTTAGCCTTCTGTTAAATAATCTCCAAGGGATCACTATTAACTCTAGGGTGAAATGTAAACTTTTCTTTTTGACATCTGAAGGATATAACAGTTTGACTCCAATGTTTTTGATTGTTACTTAAATATAATTTCCTTCTGTGCACATAAACATATATTTGTGTGTATATGTGTGTAAATAAAAGTCTACACACATATGTATGTCTATATACATTTAGATATGGGAATTTTGTAGAGTGATATACATATGTGTGTTGGCATTTTATGTGCAAATATATGTTTTATGTATTTATTCATATATACATGTAATCTATGTTTACAATATGAATATCATATATAGTGATATCAATATATGTGTATATATGTAGCATATATTTTTAATTGACCTGAAATTTCATTTGTATAAGGAATTTTGGTGTTTTAATAATGTGTTATAGAGACAGCTAGGTGGTACACAGGTTAGTGGATAGGGCACCAGTCCTGAAGTCAGGAGAACCTGAGTTCAAATTTGACCTCAGACACTTAATACTTCCTAGATGTGTGACCCTGGGCAAGTCACTTAACCCCAATAAGAAAGAGAGAGAAAGAGAGAAAGAAAGAAAGAAAGAGAGAGAGAGAAAGAGAGAGACAGAAAGAAAGAAAGAAAGAAAGAAAGAAAGAAAGAAAGAAAGAAAGAAAGAAAGAAAGAAAGAAAGAAAGAGAGAGAGAGAGAGAGAGAGAGAGAGAGAGAAAGAGAAAGAAAGAGAGAAAGAAAAAAAGAGAAAAGGAGAGAGAAAAAGAAAGAAAGAGAGAATGGATTAAAAAATCAGAATCCAGCAATATGTTGTTTACAAGAAACACATTTAAAAATGAGAGACACACAGAGATAAAGTAGATGAATGGAGTAGCATTACTATGTTTTAGCTGATATTAAAATATCAGGGGCAGCAATTATAATCTCAAAGTTGTGGCTAAAATACATTTAAGTAAAAAAATAAACATTGTAACTACATTTTGATAAAATGTACCATATAGAAAATGAAAGAATATTAATACTGAATCTATATGCAGCAAATACAATAGAATCCAATATTTTACAAGAAAAAGTTTAATGAATTACAAGTGGATACAAATAATAGTACTATAATAATGAAGACTTTAATCTTCCTCTGCCAGAACTAAATAAATATAACCAAAAAAGTAAATAAGAAATCAAGGAAGAGAAAATTATTTTAAGGAAGCTAGATATGAGAGATAACTGGTGAGTAGTGAATGGAAATAGAAAGGAATACAACTTTTTTCTAAGAAGTTCATGGTACTCTTGTACAGTTTGACCATTTATTAAGACATAGAATTTTCATAGTTAAAAGCAGAAAAATTGGAGTATCTTTTTCAGATTACAATGAAAAAATTGTACTTAATAAAGGACTACTGAAAATAAAGTATAAAAACTAAATAGAAATTAACTAATCTAATTTTTTAAAAAGTGAATGTGTAAAGAACAAATTATAGAAAAAATAATCTCATTAATGAGAATAAAAGTAATGATAGCATATCAAAACCTATGAGATGCAGAAAACATAGTAATTGGAGAAGGTTTTTATATCTCTAAGGGCTTACATCAATCTAATAGAGAAATAGCAGATCAGTGAATTGAGAATGCAAATCAGACATTGGCAACAGGTTCCCTCTGGGCTAAAGGGTCTTTTACCTTACCCAGAGTTCCCCCAATATCTGTGGTCCTCTACATCTCCCACTTTCTTTTGTTTTAGTTAAAACAGGTATACATAAATACATCAGCATGGGAGGTATTACACAAGCAAGTAATAATATAACACAGGCTAGTAGCAATGTAACAAACAATATGAATCAACATGATATTATAAAATATTTCCATGAGTCCTAGAAGGAAGGTATATAAATAACAATTTCACATGCACCTCCTTCAGCAGCCAACAGATAGTCCAAAACCAATCTATCATCCATGTATCAGGGAACCAATGATTCCTGTGGGTTTTGAAGTCCTGCTTCAGTTGTATCATGTGTCAGGGAATCCTATGATTCCTTCAGGTTTTGAAGTCTTACAATAGTCTCATTAACAATTTTTGATGTTCATGAGTTAATTGCCATACACATAGGGTTAACTGTCATTCTCTTTCAGTGGCATACATAGTCACCACCAGATGTTTCCTAGGTCTTTTCCTTCATTTAATCTCCTTTGTTTCATTGCTCTGAGGTGAAGCCCAGGATAATGTTGCTAGGGCTAGCATCCAGAAATACCTGGAGTCCTTCAATGTATCCCCACTCAGCCATCTGCAGTTCATCAGATGAAAGTTTGTGAAGAAAAAGTGATAACATCAGTAAGTCTTTATTTTCTCATCTATAAAATTAAGCTATGTGATTGCACAGCCTCTCAAGTCACTTGCAACTTTAAATTTATAAAGTTAAGATAACTACAACTTGCACCACAACCACATTGGTTGCAGTACTTCTCATGTAATGACTTTTATCAAAGTTTCCATTCATTTCTCAAAGAAACAGGGTGCTGATGAAATAAACAGTTTAAAGGAAAAATCCAAGTTGTCAAGTTCTCATCTTAACAAATTGTGGGTCTTGGAATGCTTTACTAATTTGGGGATCTCCTGATTAACTTAGTTCCAAATATTATCCTCTGATATGCTGTATTAAAACATATAAATAATTAAATTACGAAGAAGAAGATATTACCAGATTCAGATTTATCCACATCAACTAAATTGGACAGGTATAGAGACATAGAAAAAGAAAGTAGGGAGGGAAAGGGAGATGGAGAGAGAGAAGAAAAGTGTCAGAAAATTAGCTTCTCTGGATTATCCATTGGGGAATCAATATGGGGAAGGCTCATTTGATACTTCTGTTCTAAAAAGTTTTCTTGCTTATTTATATTGATGAATAAAACACTAAACCCTAGTCCAAAATGTGTGTGTGTATTTTGTGTGTGTGTGTGTGTGTGTGTGTGTGTGTATGTGTGTGTGTGTGTGGAGGGATTCTTTTCATAATCATTTTATCAGCTTTGGAAATCCTTTTTCTAACTCTTTTGTTTTGTAAACTGACAGAGTTGTAGTTTAATCTCAAAGATGACTTATCATTAATAATATTGAATCTATCCCAGCTCCACCTTTGTGAACTTTAAAAAGTGATAACCACCACTCTGAACTTCTACTTTCTCGCCTGTAAAATGAAACTATAGGACTGCATCACCTCTTAGGCCATTTCTGATTTTCCAGCTAGAATTGAATGATCTTACCAATTTCCATAATTTCCATAAAGTGCCATAATAAGTAGTGCTCCCATTCACTGACATTTTTTCCCCAAACATTTCATGCTTTTGTCCATGAAACAGTGTTTTGACTAAATGACAAACATTTAGAAAAAGATGCAGGCTATAAATTTTTCCTTTCTACAAATTTGGGGTCCTGTATTGGTTCATTCATTTGGGGGTCTCCTGTTCAATTCAATTGGCAGCATTGTCCAGTGATATATTGTATTACCATTTACAAAGATTTAGAGATTGAAGAAAATACTACTCACCAGACTCATCTTTTACAATGCCTAAGGGTAGAGAGAGAAAATGGACAAAAAGAGAGAGATAAAGAAAAGATAGGACAGAAAGATGAGAGAAAGAGAAACAGAAAGGAGAGAAGGACAGGGAAAGGGAGAAAGAGAAAGGAAAAGTGTCAGAAAATTAGCTTTTCAGAGATATCCAATTCAAACATTCCCAGAATCCTTCACTTGCATACATTTACAAATATTTGGATAATGAAGAAGAAAATATTGCTCACCAAGTTCATCTTTATCCACAGCAGCAAAGGACAGACAGAGAGAAAGAAAGGGGATGGGGTAAAGGAAATAAGTGAATTAGCATCTCTTGATTATCTATTTACAGCACTGAATATTGCTCATTTTATAATTCTATTCTCTCTAGTATTCTAAATATTCAGGTTTATTAATCCTGACGAGTATTAATAATAATTAATTAATAATAATTAATTATTGACCAAAACATAGATCTGGGATATTATCTTGAATGAATTTCTTCTGCTGTCTTGAGAAAGTCATTTTCTCTCTTTTTCTCTCTATTAAGTGAAAGGGTTGTACTACATAATTTCTAAGATTCCTGGTAATATAACACTATTTAGAACTATCCCACCTCTCACCCTCATTACATTTACAAAGTGATATCATCACTGAACCCCCATTTTAGTACCTGAAATATGAAATCAGTGGATGGTATGACCTCCAAGGTCACTTCTGACTTTAAATCTACAATTCTAAAATAATCCCAACTTCCTCTAGATGCCTAATTTCTTCTTTCCAAAACACTGATTTTTTTTTTCAAAATTGCCATTTTTTGTAACTTCTTGATTAAGAAACAGTGCTTTCACAAAAAGAAAAAAAACAACCCCACTCCACAGGAAAATTCAAGCTTGTCTAGAAAATGGAGAGACTAGGAAGGAGTTGGGAAGTCTCTAGATCAGTTGAGTTCCACTTCTACATTTGATTACCATATACAAAATATTTGGATAATGAAGAATAAAATATTACTCACCAGATTTATTTATAAACTTGGCTGAGGCATAAGAGATTGAAAGAGTGAGAACAAGAGTGGGAAAGGGAGAGAGAGGAATGGAGAGACAGAGAGGTAGAGACAGAGAGAGAATGAATTAGCATCTCTGGATTATCCATTTATAACATTGAGTGTTCCTTGTTTGATAATTCTGTTTTCTATACTATTCTAAGTATTCAGGCTTATTGATCTTCAGAAATGGAATACTCAACTATTGACCAAAACATAAATCTAGCATATCTGCTGTTGGAATCTTTACAAACTGCGAACTAATTAGAGTTGATCTGATCTTACAAGAAGATGTTTTGGGCCAGAACCTGAAACAAGGTACTAAGTAGAACTAATTAGTACAATACTTGTGTTTACACCTTTACTCATCAGAGTTCACAAGTTTGCCAGATTCACAAAGTAAACTTTGTAACTTTGTGAATTCACACCTCCCTTAAAGCTCTTAGGGCCAGAGAGCACTATGGGAGAAAACCCATAATCCCATTCTCTCAGCAGATATAAGGCCAGTGAAGAGAGATCTATTCCAGAATATTTTTCCATTTGGTGGCAGAAGAGAGTTCAGCTGGATTGGAGAGGAGCACTCTGGTGCAGACACAGAGCACTTTGGGAGATTTCAGCAGAATTACGCCAGAAGCCCTCTCTCTAAGGCAAGAAGGAATATTTTCCACTTGGCTGGCTGGTGGCAGAAGAAGAGTTTTCAGAGGAAGAAGCTATGAGTCGAGAGTTCAGCGGACAACCAGATTCATCTTCAATCTGCCTGTATGAATGATTTCTGTGGTCTTGGGAAAGTCATTTTCTCACTTTTTTTTCTGTGTAGAGAGAGGGTTGTATGACATAATTTCTAAGATCCCTTGTAATAAAGCAATGTTTGGAACCAACCCACTTCTCACTCTCATTACCTTTGGGACATTTGCAAAGTGATAACATCATAAATCTCTATTAACCAATTAGAGGCATAGCCTCTAAGATCCCTTCTGACTTTAAATCTATAATTCTAAGATAAACATCAACTTGCACTAGATGGCTCATTTCTTTCTTCCCATGAATTGATTTTTTTCAAAATTTCTATTCTTTTGTTGACTTCTTCATTAAGAAAAAGTGTTTTGGGAAAAAAATCATTCTACAGGGAAAGTCCAAGGCTCTCTACAAATTTGAGAGAGGAATGGGGCATTGAGTTAGGGATCTCCCGATCAATGCTATTCCTAGCATCCTTCACTTCTATATTGAATCACCATATACAAATATGTGGATAATTAAGATTAAATAATACTTACCAGATTCAATTTCCAACTTGACTGAGGTATAAAAGATTGCAAGAGGGAGAGCAATAGAGGGAAAGTTAGAAATAGGAGTGGAAAGACAGAGAGAGACAGAGAGAGAGAGAGAGAGACAGAGACAGAGACAGAGAGACAGAGAGAGAGAGAGAGAGAGAAAGAGAGAGAGAGAGAGAGAGAGAGAGAGAGAGAGAGAGAGAGAGAGAGAGAAAGAGAGAGAGAGAGACAAAGAGAAACACGGAGAGAATGAATTAGCATCTCTGGATTATCCATTTGCAATATTGAGTATTCCTCGTTATTCTTTATTCTCTATACTATTCTAAATATTTAGGCTTATTGATCTTGAGACATGGACCACTCAACTCGACCAAAATATAAGTCTGGGGTATCGCTTTGGAGGAATTCATTCTAATATCTTGGAAAAGTTATTTTCTCATTTTTTTCAACTTCTCAACTCAACAAATCAGGGATCCTGGAATGCTTCATTGATTTGGGGATCTCTTGATGAACTGAGTTCCCAGCATTATCCTCTGGTATGTTGTCTCACCATGTAGAAATAATTAAATAACGAAGAAGATATTACTCACCAGATTCATCTTTATCCACACCAGTTAAGGTGGACCGGTATAAAAACAGACAAAATGACAGAGGGGAAGGAGAGGGAGAGGGAGAGAACAGTGTCAGCAGAAAATTAGCTTCTCAGAATTATCCAATTGCAACATTCCCAGCATCCTCTACCAATAGCCAGCATTTACAAATATTTGGATAGTGAAGAAGAAAATGTTACTCACCAAGTTCAGCTTTATCCACAACAACAAAAGGGAGAGAGAAAAAGAGACAAACATGAACAGACAGACAGAGAGGGGGGAGAGGAGAGAGAGAGAGATAGAGACAGAAAGAGACAGACAGAGAACAGAGACAGACAGAAGCAGACAGAGACAGACACAGAGACAGAGACAGATAGAGAGACACACAGAGAAAGAGACAGAAAATTCGCTTCTCTGGATTATCCATTTACAATATGGGGAAGCCTCATTTGATACTTCTGTTGTAAAAAGTTTTCTTGCTTATCTATATTGATGAATAAAACACTAAACCCTAGTTCAAAGTGTGTGTGTGTGTGTGTGTGTGTGTGTGTGTGTGTGTGTGTGTAGGGACTCTTCTCATAATCATTTTATCAGCTTCAAAAATCCATTTTCTAACTCGTTTGTTTTGTAAACTGACAGAGTTGTAGTTTAATCTCAAAGATAACTTATCATTAACAATATTGAATCTATCCCAGCTCCACATTCATTACCTTTGTGATCTTTAAAAAGTGATAACTACCACTCTGAACTTCTACTTTCTCACCTACAAAATGAAACTATAGGACTGCATCACCTCTTAGGCCATTTCTGATTTTCCAACTAGAATTTGATGATCTTACCAATTTCCATAAAATGCCATAATAAGTAATGCTCCCATTCACTGACCTTTTCCCAAAAAATTTCATGCTTTTGTCCATGAAACAGTGTTTTGACCAAATGACAAACATTTAGAAAAAGATTCAGGTTGCAAATTTTTCCTTTCTACAAATTTGGGGTCCTGTGTTGGTTCATTCATTTGGGGGTCTCCTGTTCAGTTCAGCATTCTCCAGTAATATATTGTATCACCATTTACAAATATTTAGATATTGAAGAAAATACTACTCACCAAATTCATCTTTTTCAAGGCCTAATAAGAGTGGAGAGAGAAAGACAGACAAAAAGAGAAAGAGAAAAAAAGAGAAATAAAGAAAAGACAGGATAGAAAGTTGAAAGAAAGAGAAACAGAGAGAAGAGAAGGACAGGGAGAGGAAGAAAGAGAAAGGAAAAGTGTCAGAAAATTAGTTTTTCAGACACATCCAATTGAAACATTCCCAGAATTCTTCACTTGTATACATTTACCAATATCTGGATAATGAAGAAGAAAATATTGCTCACCAAGTTCATCTTTATCCACAGCAGCAAAGGACAGACAGAGAGAAAGAAGTGGGGGGAAGGAAATGAATGAATTAGCATCTCTTGATTATCTAATTACAACATTGAGTATTCCTCATTATATAATTCCATTCTCTGTACTATTCTAAATATTCTGGTTTATTAATCCTGAGAAATGAACTACTCAGTTATTGACCAAAACATAGATCTGGGGTATCATCTTGAATTAATTCATTCTATGGTCTTGAGAAAGTCATTTTCTCACTTTTTCCTTCTGTAAAGTGAAAGGGTTGTACTACATAATTTCTAAGATTCCTTTAAATATAACACTATTTAGAACTATCCTACGTCTCACCCTCATTACATTTACAAAGCGACATCATCACTGAATCCCTGTTTTATCATCTGAAATATGAAATCAGTGGATGGCATTGTCTCTAAGGTCACTTCTGATTTTAAATCTAATTCTAAAGTAATCCCAACTTCCCCTAGATGCCTAATTTCTTCTTTCCTATGCACTGATTTTTTTCAAAATTTTCATTTTCACTTCTATATTGAATCATCATATACAAATATGTGGATAATGAAAAATAAAATAATACTCACCAGATTCAATTTCAAACTTGACTGAGGCATAAAAGATTGAAAGAGGGAGAGCAATAGAGGGAAAGGTGGGAGTAGGAGGGGAAAGAGAAACAGAGAGACAGAGACAGAGAGACAGAGACAGAAAGAGACAGAGAGACAGACAGAGACAGAAAGAGACAGAGACAGATACAGATACATAGAGACACAAAGAGAGAGAAACAGAGACAGAAAGATACACACACAAAGAGAAAGAGAGAGACACACAGAGAAAGAGAGAGAGAGAAACAGAGAGACAGAGACAGAGAGAGAGAGAGAGAGAGAGAGAGAGAGAGAGAGAGAGAGAGAGGGAGAGGGAGAGAGAGAGAGATGGAAGGAGACAGAGACAAAGAGAGATACATAGACAAAGAGAGACATACAGAGAGAATGAATTAGCATCTGTGGATTATCCATTTGCAATATTGAGTATCCCTTGTTATTGTTTATTCTCTATACTATTCTAAATTGATCTTGATACATGGACCACTCAACTCAACCAAATTATAGATCTGGGGTATCTCTTTGTAGGAATTTATTCTAATTTCTTGGAAAAGTTATTTTCTCATTTTTTCAACTTCTCAACTCAACAGATCAGGAATCCTGGAATGCTTCATTGATTTGGGGATCTTTTGGTCAACTGAGTTCCCAGCATCATCCTCTGGTATGTTCTATCACCATGTATGAATAATTGAATAATGAAGAAGATATTACTCACCAGATTCTTCTTTATCCACATCAGCTAAGGTGGCCAGGTAAAGAGACAGCGAAAATTAGAGAGGAAGGAGAGGGAGAGAGAGAAGAAAATAGCTTCTCTGCCATTTCACATACTGTGAATGCTTCATTTGACACTTCTGTTCTAAAGATTATTCACACATATTGATGTTGAGGAATAAAACACTGAACTAAGGTTCAAAAGACATATATCAGAAAACTTCTCATAGTCATTCATTTTATCAGCTTTGAAAAGCCATCTTCTCATTTTCCTTTTGTAAAGTGGTACCATTGTAGTATATAATCTCTAAGATAACTTATCATTTAAGAATGTTTGAATCTATCCCAACATCACATTCATGATCTTTATGAATTTTAGAAAATGATAACTACACTTAATCTTTACTTTCTCACCTATAAAATGATACCATAGAACTCCATGACATCTTAGGTTACTTCTGTATTTCCATCTAGAATTTGATGATTTTACCCATTTTCATAACAGGCTTTATTTGGTAGTGCTCCCATTCACTGAATTTTTTAGAAACTTTTCATTCTTTTGTCCATAAAATAGTATTTTGATTTTAAAAAAACATTTAGAGGAAGATCCAAGTTGCCAATTTCTCCTCTCTACAAATTTGGGGTCCTGTATTGGTTAATTCATTTAGGACTCTTGATCAATTCAATTGGCAGTGTTCTCCAGTGATATGTTATATCACCATATACAAATATTTGGATATTGAAGAAGAAAATATTACTCGCCTGATTCATCTTTTTGATAATTAATAAGAGTGAAGAAAGACAGAAAGAAAAAGAGAAAATGAGAGAGGGAAAGAAAAGAGAAGAGAAAGAGGAAAGAAAAAGAGAGAGAAGGAAAGGTGGAGACAGAGAAAGGAAAAATGTCAAAAAATTATCTTCTCATTGTTATCCAATTTCAACATTCCCAGCATCCTTCACTTATATCCACCATTTACAAATATTTGGATAATGAAGAAGAAAATATTGCTCACCATGATATTCTTTGTCCACAACAGTAAAGGGAAGAGAGAGAGAGAGAGAGAGAGAGAGAGAGAGAGAGAGAGAGAGAGATGAATTAGCTTGTCTGGATTATCAATTTCCAATACTGGAGATGCCTCATTTAATACCTTTGTTCTAAAAAGTTTATTGATATTCATGCTTATTGATATTGATGAATAAAACACTAAACTAGCATTGTATATATAAAAGGACTTATCATAATCATTTTATCAGCTTTGGAAAGCCATTTTCTAACTCTTTTTGTAAACTTATAGAGTTGAGTATATAGCTTTTAAGATGCCCCATCATTTAACAATATTGAATCTATCCCAGCTCCACATTCTTGATCTTTGTGATATTTAAAAAGTGATAACCACCACTCTTTTTTCTCTGCTTTCTCACCTGTAAAATGAAACCATAGCACTGCATGGCTTATGTCACTTCAGATTTTCCATCTATAATTAGATTATCTAACCAATTTCTAAGACATGCCTTATTTGGTAATGCTCCCATTCACTGACTTTTTTTCAGAATTTTCATTCTTTTTCTCATCAAACAGTGTTTTGATAACACAAACGTCTAGAAGAAAATCCAGGCTATCAAATGCTCCTCTCTACAAATTAGGGGTCCTTGATTAATTAATTCTTTGATTTAGAAGTCTCCTGATCTACTCAGTTCTAACCATCCTCCACTGGTATGTTGTGTAACTATACACAAAAAATTTGATAATGAAGAACAAAATACTACTCACCAACTGCATCTTCAAATACTTCTGAGAAGGGGAAAAGTCAAAGAGACAAATAAAGATCCCTCATTTCCTACTTCGGTTCTAAAAAGTTTTCATGCTTATTGATATTAATGAATACAATACTGAACTGTGGTTCAAAAATGTATTTTGAGGAACTCTTCTCATAATCATTTTATCAGCTTTGGAAGGCCATTTTCAAACTCTTTTCTTTTGTAAAGTGTTAGTTTGCAATCTCTAAGATTTCTTATTTAACAATATTGAATCTATCTAGGATCCACATCTTGATCTCTGTGATCTTTAGAAAGTAATTAACCATCACTTCTCACTTGCAAAATGAACTCATAGGACTGCATGGCCTCTTATTTCACTTCAAATTTTCCATCTATAATTTGATTAAACAATGAATTACCAAGACATGCCTTATTTGGTAGTGCTCCCATTCACTGAATTTTTTCAAAATTTTCATTCTTTTGTCCATGAAACAGTGTTTTGACAACAAAACCATTTAGAAGAAGATCCAGGCCATCAAGTTCTCCTTTCTACAAATTAGGGATCCTGGATTGAGTCATTGATTTGGAGGACTCTGTTCCCACCATTGTCCAATCATATGTCACATCACCATACCCAAAAAAGTGAATAATGAAGATATTACTCACCACCTTCATCTTTATTCACACCAGTTAAGGAAAATAGAAAGAAATAGAGAAAAAAGAGGGGAGGAGCAGAGGGAGTGGGAGAGAGAGAAAAAGTGTCTGAAAATTAGATTCTCTGGATTATCCATTTCCTATACTGGGATGCCTCATTTGATACTTATAAATGCACATTGATTTTGATCAACAAATACTGAACTAGAGTTCAAAAGGAATATAGAGGGACTCTTCTCATAATCATTTTATCAACTTTGGAAAGTCGTTTTCTAATTCTTTCTTATTGTAAAGTGATAAAGTTGTAGAATATAATCTCTAAGATTCCTTGTTATTTAACAGTATTGAATGTATGACAGCTTCACAATCTCGACCTTTGTGATCTTTAGAATGTGATAATCACACACTGAACCTCTACTTTCTCACTTGTAAAATGAAACAATAGGACTGCATGGCCTCTTATGTCATTTCAGATTTTGCATCTATAATTTGATTATCTTACCAGTTTCCAAGATATGCCTTATTTGGTAGTGCTCCCATTCATTGACTTTTTTGAAATTTTCATTCTTTTGTCCATGAAACAGTGTTTTGACAACAAAACCATTAAGAAGATCCAGGCCATCAACTTCTCTTCTCCACAAATTAGCAGTTCTTGATTGGTTCACTGATTTAAAGGACTGTGTTCCCCTCATCGTCCAATTGTATGTCATATCACCAAACACAAAAATGTGAATAATGAAGAAAAAGATTTTACTCACCAGATTCATCTTTATCCATACCTGCTAAAGAAGACAGAGAAATTGAGAAAAAAAGGGGGGAAGGAGAGGGAGAGAAAGAAAAAGTGTCAGAAAACCAGCTTCTCTGGATTATAAATTTCCAGTACTGGGAATCCCTCATTTGATACTTTTGTTTTAAAAAGTTTCCATGCCTATTGATTTTGATGAATAAACACTGAATTAGAGTTCAAAAGTATATAGAGGGACTTTTCTCATAATCACTTTATCAGCTTTGGAAAGCCATTTTCTAACTCTTTGTAAAATGATAGAGTTGTAGAATATAATCTAGAAGATTCCTTATCATTTAACAGTATTAAATCTATCCAAGATCCACATCTTGATATCTTTAGAAATAATTAACCACCATTCTGAAATTCTACTTTCTCACCTATAAAATGAAAATATAAGATTGCATGGCCTTATATGTTGCTTTAGATTTTCCATCTATAATTTGATTATTTTATCTTACCAGTTTCCAAGACATGCCTTATTTGGTAGTGCTCCCATTCATTGACTTTTTTCAAAATTTTCATTCTTTTTTCCTTGAAACAGTATTTTGACAACACAAAGATCTAAAAGAAAATCCAGGCTATCAAGTACTCCTCTCAATAATTAAGGGGTCTGAATTAGTTCATTGATTTAGAAGTCTTCTGATCTACTCAGTTCTAACCATCCTCCAGTGGTGTGTTGTATAACTATACACAAATAATTTAATAATAAAGAAGAAAATACTACTCTCTAAGATTCCTTATTATTTATCAATATGTGAATCTTTCCTAGCTCTCACATTCATGTTTTTGTGATCTTTAGATAGTGAAAACCTTTGTGAACCACTATTTCTCATCTGTAAAATGAAGCCAGAGAACTGTATCACCTCTTAAGTCACTTCTGATTTTCCATCTATAATGAAAAAAATTTCAAATTTCCACCAGATGCCTCATTTATTATTGCTCTGATTCAATGACTGTTTGCAACATTTCCATTTTTCCCCCAAGAAACAATGTTTTGACAAAGCAAACATTTTACAGGAAAAATCCAGGTTGTCAAGTTCTCTTCTCTAAAAAATGAGGTGTCCTGGACTGTTTACCTGATTCTGGAGGCTCCCTACCAACTCAGTTCTCAGCATCCTCCACTATTTTGTTGTATCACCATATACATATATTTGGATAAATAAGAAGAAATGATTACTCACCAAGTTCTTTTTTATCTTTCCAGTGAAGGGGAAGAGAGAGACAGACAGAGAGACAGAGACAAAGAGATGAAGAGATACAGAGAGAGAGAGAGAGAGAAAATTAGTCTCTCATTATGCATTTGCAACATTTAGATTGCCTCTTTTGATACTTCCATTCTGTAGTATATTCGGGCTTATAGATGTAGAGGAATAGACTTTTGAACTAGAGTTCAAAAGACAGATCAGGAGCCTGGTCTCAAATTAATTCATTCTGTAATCTTGGGAAAGCTATTTTCTCATTTTTTCCATCTCTAGATTAAGTATGTTTTATTAGACATTCTCTAAGATTCCTTATAATCTAATATTGTTACCTATCCCAGCTGTCACCCATGTTATCTTTGTGTACTTTAGAAAATCATAGCATCTCTGAACCTCTATTCTCTATCTATAAAATGAAACCTCTAAAGTGAAACAATATGGTCTCTAAGGTCACTCTCATATTTAATCTGCAATTCTTAGATAATGCCAACTTCCACTAGCTACTTTTTTTTGCTTCCTATCCACTCCCTTTTTCAAACTTTCCATTATTTTGTCAATTCTTTAATTAAGAAACTGTGTTTTGACACAACACATTCTTCACAGGAAAAATCCAAACTTCTTTGGTTTCACCTGTACAAATAGGGAGACTGGATGACTATGTTGATTTGGGGAACTCCTCATCAATTTAATTTCTAGATGTCCTGGACAAAATTACATGGGATAAGACATTAAATTATCTGTTCACAAAATATAGGGATCAGGAAACCTCAAGCAAGCAGAAGAAATACCTTGAAAAAATTTTGGAGGACACATAGTAATACTGTAACTAGTTCCAGTATATTGTAATGTGGTGACATCTTTCTTAATATGTCCTTTGTAGATTATTTAGGCATTTATACTAATCAAAATATCTAGATAAAGATATACATAGATATGTATACATATATAGGTATTTACATATGCACATATGTATGTCTATGCATATATATTTATGCATGTAAACATATTGTACATATATAATATGCCAGATGTATTTGTATATATTTTGAAGAAGAAGCATGGGATAGTAAATGAGGAGCTATTCTCAAAATCAGAAAGATATATATTAGAGAGTTGCTGTAGCCACATGCTTGTTGTGCAGCCCTAAAGAAGGCCTTTAGCCTTTCAGTGCTTTCAAAATTCATTAACACTCCTCCTTGCCTAGAAGGAACCAACCTGCATTGACAGATGGATTGCTCTTGTTTGAGTATTTTCTATTTCAGTATCTCTGGGTTCTGCTTCATGCTGGAATAATCCACATTTACTTTTATCTTTACCTTTGCCTTTTTTTAACTTCCATGTCACAAAAATAATGATGAGAATCACAATGCTGAAAAGGACCACAGTCACAATCCATATCACTCTCCAGGGAGTATTATGTGGAAACAAGTCATCTGAAAAATTCAAACCATAGAGTTATATAATAGAATCAGGAGTCTTTAGTGATCACTAAATTAGTGCTCAATTTGGTGATTGCATTAAATAGTGAAATGTCCTCATTTTACAGAGAAAGAAACTAAATCTTGGATCATTCAATTCCCAACTCCCAAATGTCTCCAGAGGGTGGTCCCTGATTTTCTGATCAATGTTCTGGTCAAAGAATTTTCTGAACTCCTGCAAACATAGCTTCTTCTCAGATCTGAGTATTAGCACAGCAGGGAAGGCAGCTTACAGGGTCAGGAATAGAAACTATATGGAATGCTCCAAAGAGGGAGGGGTTTTTTGGTCCAAATGGAAATTATTTGCACCTAAATCAGTGAAACTGTGAGATGCTTGAAAACATGGATTGTCTTTTATCTTTCATTTTATTTCTGTTCCTTGATTAGTTCCAGACACATAGAAACTATTTAATTAATGCTTGTTAACTGATTGCAACCAATTTAATTGAGAAGGAAAAGGAGCACTGCCTTTGTTGTCTTGCATATGTGTAGAAGGACAGCCCTTCACATACAAAGCATTTCAGTAAAAAGCAATGAAATGTCTGGTGGGCTAAATTGAGAAGACAGAAAGAACTCGGGGTACAATAAGGATCCATGGCACTGGTAGTCTTGGGTATGTCTGCTCTGCTCTATAAATATCTTTTTGCTTGAATGGTCAAAATAACTTTAGAGGAAGACCATCATCAAAGCAGATACCTAATGTATTGTATCTCTTCTTCCCAGGGAAAAGGATCTTAATCTTTTGTGAGTCCTGAATCACTTTGTCAGATTGATGAAGCCTATGGATTGTTTTTCAGAATAAGGTTTTTAAAAGTATAAATTAAGATAAATAAAATTACAATTGAAAGCATTTTATTAAAATTAAATTATCAAAATTTACATTTTTAACATCTTCATACCTCAGTATATAATATCGATGTTTCCTATTGTAAGTATAGGGGTTCGGGAGGAGAGAAAAATAATGAGCCATGTACCAAACTCATTGGGGAAAGGAGATTAATGTGGGATTCTATAGAAAATCTCTACCAGGAACTTAATTTTGTGGTAAATGTTAATAGAATGAAACTTCAAAAAGAGAAGTGATTGAGAGAAGGAGGCAGAGGGAAAGTCTGGAAGTGGCAATGTGGAACAAGGAAAATGCAATTTCCCCACTTTGACCATTGACCTATTGGATAATGAGTAAAGGTTGATACTGGAAATAATAGCCAGGGAAGCTGTGTCATCCAGAGACAGTCAGCTTACAAAAAGACCTAGCAGACAGAAAGTGTTAGAAGAAAAGATTTAGGATGAAGAGAAGTCTGTTACCAATGGCTTTCCAAAAGATACATTGGAAAAGCTGGATGATATTTGATTAAAATTTTGGAGTGGGAGGGAGTAATAAGAACTTTGGTTACACAGGTGGTGTGGGGTTTGAAAGATGATCTATAGAGATTCAGAATCATTAGAATGTGAAGGGCATGGACAGGTATGAGAATGTTCATCATTGAGTGGAGAGCACCTCTCTTCCAAAATAGAAGTTGGATATTGGGGCTAGAGGCAAGGGCAGCTTGAAATGCAAGGGACATGGTCAAAAGGTAAGATGGCTGACCCTGCTTCACTACTCCTCCTTCTTCAGAAGGATGGAGATTAGGCAAGAAAAGAGGGCAGCAGACTGAGAGCAAATCTGCATTCTCAGAGAAGGTTGTCCCATTTATCACTAATTTTTCCATTACTCTTCCCTCAAAGGACAGATGCTGTGGACCTGAACTCAAAGGTGCTCTTTGCACCAGAGGTTCTCCACATACCAGTTGGGAGGTTGGACTGGCAGCAGGAAGTGGGAATTTATCTAATGCTGTCACAGATGTAAGTCTTTCATTTGGGACTGGGAAATGTGCTTTTGGGAAGATGTAAGATGGCAGGACCCTTTTTCCTTCAGGGACATACTACACTCAGCAGGAAAAGGAAGGCACAAGGTTCATGAGCAGAGGAACTCTTGGTCCCTCTCATCATTTGAGATGCCTAGCCACTAGGTGGTAGAAAGAAGAAATATAGTCTCTGCAAAGAAGGAAGCCTATCTATAAAACCTTCATTATGTCACTGCTTCCTTTAGGGTTTATCTCCAGTTTACTGGGCATTTATCTTGTTTGTCCACAGATGCTTGCATGTTGCCTCCCTGTGGGCTCCTTGAGAATAAAGACTGCTTTGGGGTGGGTTTAAGTTTTTTTCATTTTATTTGTTGGGTTGTTTTTTTTTTTTAATTTCTTTTCTTCATATTCCTTTAAAACTTAGGAAAGTGCTTGGAACATAGGAAATATTTAGTAAATGTTTATAGATCAATGCAGTAATTTTACTACCCTTATTCAGCCTCTTTATATGTAAAATGAGTATAATTTCTAAAATTACTTCTATGTCTGAAATCTTATGTGTCTTAAAGGCAGAAATTTTGGCATTATAACACATGAATGGAAGAAATATTTGGAAATCCTGAATATTTCTTTTGCCCTTTCTACCAAAAAGTCTACTCAGTCTGTTCACAAAATTGTCCTTAGTGCTCAGAGAGGAAACTAACCTGACACAGAAATAGTTGCTTCCAACTTTTGTCTGAGGAGAGAGTTCCAAATGAAACATGAAACATTCCCTGTGGAATTGGTGGAAACCATGATTGATGTTTCAACAGAAAATAGTCCATTTTCTTTCTTCTTGATTGTAGTGTATTGTGACAATAACTTTTCCTGATTTTTTCTCCAGTGAACTTCAGGCTTTGGGTACCACCCTGTAGATGTGCATACCAACCTAAAACTTTTATTTCCATCACTTGTGAAGTATATATGAGGAGCAGAGCCTTTGCCTAGGAAAGGAAAGCAACACAAAAGTAAAATTATTTCCTAGAAAGTAAGAGGCATTTATATATTACTCCTCCTTATTATGTCTATCAAATGTTATTATTAGGAAAGCATCAAATGAGAAAAAAACTACTATATGTCTCTGTTTCTGGGATGACAATATGTATTTCCAATTAGGGATTTCTTTGGCAAGAATTGGACACACCTGAAACTGAAAAACTCCCACAGAGCAAGTGATCTTTCTATTACTGACTCTTAGTCAAACCCTATCTTTTGTTCAATTATGCCACTTATAAAAAATATTTTAACATTCATGTTTTTATTTTCAGCTCAAAACTTTTCCATTCTTCCAGCCATTCCACCAGTCATTGGTAGAATACGATATGCATTAGATATATGAAGTCATGTAAAACATTTGCATATTTTTACATTTTGCTATTGCTTCTGTTTATGTGTGAATTTATCTCATTCACAATTATAGTCATGATTACTATGTAATTCTCTCTATCCTATTTTCTTCTATTTACCATTCTCTCTTTTCCCCCCACTTTTATCATATTCTATCTCAAAGGGCTGTTTGTTTCTGGACACTGCCTCCCTTAAATTGTTTTCCCTCTTATCACTCCTCTCAATTCTGTTATCTCAGCTCTCTCCTTTTTTCTTGTTGGGTAAGTGGATTCTACTCCCAATTAAATGTGCACATAAGATCTTCCCTCTTTGAACCAATGCAAATGAGGATCAGAGGAAACATCACCTGCTTCTACCATGAAATTATTTTCCCCTCCATTGTAAAAACTCTTCCTTGCATGCCTCTTCTATATGAGATAATTTCCCCCCTTTTCTCTCCTTTCCCTCTTCTCCCAATACATCCTTTTTTTATCCTTTCCTTTTTTATATCATGACAACATAACAGAATCGTGAGCATACCCTCAGTAAAAATAGATGTTAACTGCCTTAGTTAAGATATAGATCTTGG
Organism: Antechinus flavipes; assembly: GCF_016432865.1. NCBI lineage: Eukaryota > Metazoa > Chordata > Mammalia > Dasyuromorphia > Dasyuridae > Antechinus > Antechinus flavipes. The sequence continues at coordinate 249,613,766 of NC_067403.1, forward strand.
AGGTTACAATATCATCATCCCATTTTGGAATACAAACAATTTAATCTTATTGAATCCCTTATGATTTCTTTTTGCTATTAATCTTTTTATGCTTCTCTTAAGTTTTGTATTTGAACACAAAAATTTTATTCAGCTTTAGTTTTTTCATTAGCAATGTTTGAAAGTCCTTTATTTCATCGAATATTTTCTTTCCTCCTAAAGGATTACATTCTATTTTACTGGGTATTCTTGATTGTTGTCCTAGGGCACTCTTTGCTGTAATCCTAGCTCCTTTGTTTTCTGGAATATCCTAATCTCACCATCCACTTTAATGTGGAAGTCACCAAATTTGTGTGACCCTGACTGGTTTCACTGTATTTGAATTATTTCTTTCTGACTATTTGCAAACAAAAGTGATTGAAAAAATCAAATAAGCAGAGACCCCAGAGCTCTGAAGTCAGTTACAATATTTGTGGATATTTTTTATTTTGGAATTTCAGGAGATGATTGGGGAATTTCTATTATGTTGTTTTTTTTCTGAGATATATGAGCAGGTATCCTTCATAATTTCTTGAAATATAATATCTAGGATTTTTATGATTATGGATTTCATATAGTTAAAGCACTATTCTCTATCTATTTTTTAGGTCAGTTGTTCCTTTTTTTTTGTTGTTTCTTCATTATTCCAACCTATTTCCTGTTAGAGTTTGGGATTGAGTGAACAATTACTTTTCCAAGTGTCAGACTTTTTCATTTAGTGGTTTTTCACCTAGCAGCTGGTTCTATGTAGCTAAACAAGGTGATATAATCCAGAGAGAGACATGTTGTCTGCTTTCCTGGTTTACATAGACAGTGCACAACTGTCTAGTGAGCCCAACTTCTTTATTTATTGAACCTATGACTAGAAACTGTGGCTCCTGCGTCCATGGGGCCACAGATGCTTCTTTCTGCCCTGGAACAAAGATCCTGGATTTAGGACCTCTACTCATTGGTGACTGCAAGTTCTTCTTTCCATTCCATTTCCAGAACTGGTTAATATGCAATGGAGCTGCCAAATTGTTCCTGACCCTATGCCAAATGCTATTATATGGGTTCCATGGAATATTGTTCTTAGCAAGTATTCAGTCCCCTTTCCATCTCTTTGTGGTGAGAGCTTTCATTATTGCTGTTATTGCTCCTACTACCACCACTTGTTCCAGGGCCCTGTTTTGGTGTAACTGTCATTCTCCAAGTCAGTCTCCATATAAGGGCTACAGACACTGCTTCTGACCTGCTAAAGTATCCTGGAAAGAAAAAATGTCTCCCCTCAATTTCTTATCAGTTATTCAAATTTGACTTGACACATTATTTTAAAGTTGTTTAGAGGGAAATTTAACTATCATTTAGCTAGATAATGTTCTCTTTACTCTGTTTTCTTGGATCTGCATCTTCAGTCATATCTGTAATAAATATTAACAAATGAAGCATTTTCATTTCAAAGAAAGAATGACTAGACTAGGGAATGGACAGGGAATATGCCTTAGGAAGATGGATTTATTAAAGGAACAGGAAAGGAAAAGAGAAGACCAAGGTAAGAAGACATAAGGTTTTAGGTATTTAAAGTTGTCAAATGGAAGAGGAATGGATTTTATTCTGATTGATTCCAAAGAAGAGAAGTAGAAACAATTGATGGAAGGTTCAGAAGGGAAATTGCAGACATTCTTTCTTGTAATAAGAGTTATTCAAGTTCTGGATGGACTGCCTCAAGAAACAATCAGTTTAATTTCTTTGGAAAACTTCCACAAAAGAGACTGACTGGCAGTTTGTTAGAGATATTATACAAAGGATTTTTGTTCAGATTAGGATTAGACTAGATGATCTTTGAGATTTGAGTCCCTTTTTGTTTTTATAGCACACACACACACACACACACACTATATATATATATATATATATATATACACATATACTATACATATATATCTATGTAAATAAGAAGAAAATATAAATATATATAATGTGTGTGTGTGTGTGTGTGTGTGTGTGTGTGTGTGTGTATGGAAGCCCATATAGCTTAAGTACAATTCATTCTATTTTATTTTCATGAGATGTTTGAAAATGCTTCTCTCAATTTAAAAGGTATTGAAGTGGTCAATATACACTACTATGAGCAAAACTATTACCTAAAGCCTGCACATTTGACTAAATATCTTTTGCCCCATGATCTCCCTCTAGTTGCATCCCCAGAAATATTCTTTGTCTATATTCATATGCCAGGTTTGAATTGCTCTAATTATTATATCTGAGTTACTTGTATCATATCTAAAATGCTCTTCACTCTCTTAACCCTTGAACTCTTGTACTTCATCCTCAGATTAGTCCTTCAGACACTACCAGTTCAATCAGTTGCCTCTAATATAAATAAATGTAGATTACACCTGCCCTGCCTACTTTTGTCCCTCTTCTTTGATATTTAGGATTCTATGTGCGCCCATCAGAAAAACACCACGATTTCTACCCTAGCCAAACATGCCCCAGGATACCTGGCACAAACTCACCTGCTACAAACACTTGGAACTCTGCTTCCTCATAAACATAAGGAGTTTCAAAGAAACACCGGTACTTCCCTTCATCAGAGGCCTGAATATGACAAATCTTCAAGGCCACACTCCCAATGGAAATGTAATCTCGAAGAAATTCTGTCCTCCCTTTATAATGTTGGTGCTGATGATTCAGATAATCCTGCCTATATTTATAGCGATGTACCACTTGTGAAGATTCTCCATAAAACCATATCACATCCATGTCCTGGGCATTGATTTGGGGAGAAAGGTGGCATGGGAATATGGCCTCTCTGCCCACTATGGCAATGATTGGTTGTTGTGGTCCTATCACAGTGAATTTCCCTGGAAAATATAGACAGAGTCAGGGGTGAGCCCAAGATTAATTCAAGAATTGGGGTAAAAGAGAACCGTACAGTATGACCACATAGCAAGACATGAATATTTAAATGTGGAAAAATACATTCAGAAATAATCCAATCCCAGCCCTCATTTGATAAAACACAGAATCTTATCATCTGAAGGAAAGTCAGAAACTCCCTATCTTACACAATATAACATTCCCACAGATATTTCTAAGCAGTAGCTTTCTATCTACTGATTGGGCAGCACAAGCAATGGCGAACTCTCCTCTTCACTTTTCTCAGTGAAAGAAAGAGAACTAAAATTGATGGGATAATAAACATTGACTTCTTTGTTAAAGGTCAAGTAGGAACAAATTATCATAAACCTATATGCAATTAAAACTAGGATGGCTAACAGATTTCTCCTTTGTCCCAGCTTCTCCTTAGTTTTTAATTATTTCTAAATATAGTCAAGTCAGGCATCTGAAAAATGAAAATGAGACTATAATTAAATTGCATAAAATACTTCTTTTAACCTTTAATTAGATGCCATAATAAGTTACAAATCTACTAAAAAATAGAGGGAAATGGGTAAAGAAATATGGCTAGAAGCAAATTCTTAACCAAACTGGGAATAAGAGAGATCAAAAAAGATAAAATTCATATGTAATATAAGGTGCAGTCAGGAAGACCTGAGTTCAGATTCTGTCTCAGGTATTTAATAATTATATGACCCTAAGTTAGACACCTGATCTGCCTCAGTTTTTTCAAGTATAAAATAGGGATAATAATAGACTCTATCTCCCTGGATTGTTTTGAGGATTATAAGATAATTTTTATAAATTGCTTCGAACATCTGCAATGCTCATTAAATCACATATTATATGATGGGCAGCTAGATGATACAGTGGGTAGAGCATTGGTCCTGGAGTTAGGAAGATCTAAGTTCAAATTCAGGCTCAGAAACTTACTAGTGTGTATGACCCTGGGTAAGTTACTTTACCTTGTTTTCTTCAGTTACTCATCTGTAGAATGACCTGAAAAAGGAAATCGCAAACCACTATAATATATTTGCCAAGATGACCCCAAATGAGATCACAAAAAGTTAGACTCAACTGAAATGACTCAACAAAAATTACACAATCTTTAAAAAGTTGTCAGTAAGGAAGGATATCAAGATAGCCAAGGATAAAAAGGAAAACTATCCTTTGGGGGAAATATTGGATTAAATTATCTCTGATTTGGATCTGATGTTCAAGCTATGTAATGAACTGACATAAACATACAAGATGAAAAGCCTGGTCCCAAACAATAGATAATGAAAGGATTTGGGGAGGAAGGGAGAAAGGTCTCAAAGAATTTCAAAATTTTAACTTCTGATTAAAGATAAACTTCAAATCATTAGTAACAGAAGAATTAACAATCAAAATAACTACCAGGTTATGAAAAACATAGAAAAATATTAAAGAGGCTTCAGGACACACTGAGAAACTATTGGAACAACTGAGAAATGGTCCAACAGTTCTAAAAGACAGTTTGGAAATATTTTTTATATTATATTTTATTTTATTTAATAATAACTTTATATTGACAGAATCCATGCCAGGGTAATTTTTTTACAACATTGTCCCTTGCACTCGTTTCTGTTCCGATTTTTCCCCTCCCTCCTTCCACCCCCTCTCCTAGATGGCAAGCAGTCCTATATATGTTAGATATATTGCAGTATATCCTAGATACAATATATGTTTGCAGAACTGAACAGTTCTCTTGTTGCACAGGGAGAATTGGATTCAGAAGGTAAAAATAACCCGGGAAGAAAAACAAAAATGCAGATAGTTCATGACAGTTTGGAATTATAATTAAATATGACTAGAATGTCCTTAGCCTTTGACCCATAGAATCCATACAGTATTAGGGACACAAGAAGTTCAAAGACAGAAAAGTATTAAATGTGCTAAAATATCCACATTCTATAATTGCAAAGAAACAAAAACAAACTAATACCCATCAATATGAATAAAATGAAATTTAATTGTTAAAAGAAACAGTAGATATTAAATATTCAGAAAAACATGGAAATTTTTTTTCTGAACTGATCCAAAGTAAAGTAACCAGCATCACAATGTTATATACACAATGAATAAAACAGTTTAAATGAAAAGAGTAAGACAAACCTGAATGGATTCAAATATGGTGATAAACCTTGCACCCACCAAATTAAAGATGTGGGAGACTATGAATGTGGAATACAGGAACTATCTGAAATTATTGATATTGTTTGGTTTTTCCATAGTACTTCACTCCTCAGCCTACCAAAACTCTTTTTTTTAAATAAAAATTGTTGTTAGAAGAGAAAGGTTATAGGTTGTTAGGCAGAAAGGAAAATATTAGAAAATGAATGTGATATAAAAATAAGAAGCATAAGATATATATAAATAAAGATATATAAAAAAAATACTTGTTTCAAAATCAGATGATAATTCATATTGTAATTTGTTACAAAATTTTCTTTTGGGGGAATTTTTAAAAAATCATAATTTTGAGAAAAACATATCTTTCTGCTAAGATGTTTTCTGGGGAAGAGCAAGTTTCTTTTTTGAGAAAGTAAAAGGCTAAAGTTGCATATTTCTAATTGAAAAATAAAATCACAAAAATTAACTTGAATTTTGGGAAAGCACACTCTTTTTGTGTGTATTTGTTTGGAAAAGGAAAAAGAGTATAAGACAGAAATATTATCTTATCTTCTTAGTAGATAAGTTTGCATGTAGGACCCAATTCTTCTAAATCCCAGACCAATCCGAACTTAACCCTCTTTTTTTTCTTTCTTGATTAATGGGATATGATGATAAGGAGGTTGTAAGGGAAAATTAAAGTCATCACTTAGGAATGGATTGGTTGACAGCAGAAAATTAAAGGGAATAAACCCCAGAGAGTTGACAGAGGAAAAAAAAACTTCTATATAGATAAAACTTCTATATATATAATATGAGAACACCGAAAAAATTTTAATGATAGAAAATCTGAAAAGTGATGTCCTAGTTGGGTGAACTAGTGTCTGGAGAGGTAATAATGACAGCAAAAAGATGGAGGTTGAGTTGGAATATTATTTTCTGATTAGGTCAGAAATAGGAACAAAATTAGATTAAGGATGGAAGACAGTTAAAAACTTATCAGAATGAGAAAAAATTACACTTGTGGTTTTTGTTGTTGTTGTTTTGGTGTTTGTTTTTACAAAATATTCTATCCAAATGAAGTGATTTTTTCCTGTTGAATGGATATATAAATGATTTTAACACTTTTTTGGAAAAAGGAATAGATACAAAATCATGGAATTCTCTTCATTCACCATAACTTGCTATTTCAACCTATACAAATAAGTCATTGATTTCCTTTGTATGCAAGTACAACAATTCCCAGTTCAAGTTTGAAGAGAGAGGTGAGAAATGAAATTGGAAATTACAAGGTAAAATCAAACTCAGTGGAAAATTTATTGTGAAATTATCAAATTCATACTTTGGCATGTTGATGAGACCAGTCATATAAATTCAGTTATGGTTTACTTTGATAAAATTAGGAACAAGTCAGTTGCATTTTGCAATCATGATTGGAAAGAAATTCTTGGGTGCCATTGAGCAGATGTAACCCTGGGCTATGTCTGTGGGTGAGTCTGAGTGACCACATGTTCTCATAGTGAGCATGTTGGCAGAGAAAGCAAGAACATTTTCTAAAAAGTAAGCTTGGTGGTCCTAACTGTGACACAGAAGAAGTGAGAAATGTTCGAGATTGAGACTGCACACAGGATTCATAAAATGATAATAATGAGAACATGACATCTGAAGCAACACTAAAACAATTTACGATTAGAGCCTGGAAACAATAATAAGCTACTAAAAACAAAACAAAATAAAAATAAAAATGAGTAAACAAAGGAAAAAACCCAAGCTATAAGTAATTACTATGTGTAAAAGAAAATTTGGGTTCATATTCAGAGAAAAATAATGAGGTTAAAAAAATTAAGCCATTCCTAAAACCAAAGAGTAATGTCAAATGTTCACAAGTCTATAAAGAATCCTTGGAAGAACTTAAAAAGGAATTCAAAAATCAAATAACAGAGATCAAGAAAATAATAAGGGAGGAACCAATCCATGAAAATTATGAAAAGAGAAAAAGATATCCAAAATCTTAGGGAAGAAAATAATTCCTTGACAGCTAGAATTGGGCAAGAAAAGCTGAATAATATTATTAAGACATCAAGAAATAATAAAACTAGAAAAAACAGAAGAGAATTCCAAATGCCCTTTAGAAAAATAACTAGTATTGAGAATAGTTTGAGGATATGCACTGTAAATTCTTATATCCAGATTCCTGGAAATTATGATAGAAAATAGAATTTTGCTATCATGTTCCAAGAAATTATTAAGGGAAATTCCTTTGAAATTTTAGAACAAGAAGGTAAGAGAGAAATAGAAAAACAACAATATCATTCATCACCTCAAAAAGATCCCAGAAGGAAAAATTACAGGAATATCCAAGTTTCAAAATTCCCAGATTAAGGAGAAACCTTTTTAAGCAACAAAAAAAAATACAATTTAAACACTGCAGAGATATAGCCAGGATTTCACAAAACCTGGCAATTTTTACACTAAAAACGAGAGATCTTAGAACATCTTATTTCAAAGAGCAAATGAATTGGAGTTGCAACCAAGAATAAGTTACCAAGCAAAACTGAGCTTAATCTGAAAAAATAAAATAAAAATAACATTTCAATGAAATGAAAGACCAAAACTCAATGGAAAATTAAATATAAAAGATCCAGAAGAAACATAAGTAAAACATTAAATATTAATTACAAGAAATTCTTTTACATAAAACTCTTCACTTATTATATATGGAAATGTTATCGGTATTCTTAAGACTGTCACCATTATTAGGGTAGTTTGAAAGAAGGGTTAGGAGTGAATTATGTATCATGGGGTGTTTTTAATCATATATTAAAAGATCAAAAGGAGTATTATCTCATAAAATGGGGTATGTGAAAAGAAACACTGATACAGAAGAAACAGGTTGGGGAGAAGGGCTGGTAATGTTGGAACCTTACTCTCATTAGATTTTGGTTTAAAAGGAAAGAACATGTACATCTAAAGGAGTGTGAAAGTCTTCTAAACTTGTAGAGAGGGGAGAGGAGTGGGAGAGAAGGCATGGGGGAGGGTATGCTTTTAGAAGGATTTTTAAATTAAGACTTAAGAAGATGAGAGAGAGGAGAAGAAAGGGACCCTTACAGGAGTGGGTAGAATAAAGAATAGGAGAGTAAGGAGAGAGAATACTGTAACGAGGATATGTGTGTGTGTGTGTGTGTGTGTGTGTGTGTGTGTGTGTGTGTGTGTGAGAGAGAGAGAGAGAGAGAGAGAGAGAGAGAGAGAGAGAGAGAGAGAGAGAGAGAGAGAGATTTAGAAAAATAAGAGCGAATAAAAATTAGATAGAGGTAAATTCACAAATAGGAATTAAACTTTGAATGTAAATGGGATGAACTCATCCTTGAAATGGAAACTAATAGCAGAATGGATTAAAAATCAGAATGTAACAACAGGTTGTTTACAAGAAACCATGGGATTCAAATAGGATACAAAAAATTAAAGTTGAGAATTGTAGAAGTTATTTTGCTTTAACTAATGCAAGAAAAACAGGAAGAAGTGGCAGATATGATGTCAGACAAAGATAAAGCTAAAATAGATTTAATTGAAAGAGATTAGTAGAATAATTACATTTGGATAAAAGTTACCATAGACAATGAAGTAATATCAATACTAAACCTATAAATACCAAACATCTACATTTTTAAAAGAAAAGTTAAATGAATTACAGATGGAGATAGACAGTAGTATAATAATACAATTTATTAGTATCTTTCCCTCTTAGAAATAAATAAATCTGTTGTCCTATGCAAAGGAATAAATAAAAAAGAATTTCAAGAAATGGATATAATTTTAGATTAGCTAGATAGAATAGACATCTGGAGCAGACTGAATGAAAAATAGAAATATACCTTTTCTCAGCAGGAAATAGTACATTTACAAAAACTGATCAAGTACTAGGATATAACATTTTTTCAGACAAAAGCAGAAAAGCAGAAATATTTTTAAAATATCATTTTCAAATTGCAATGCAATAAAAATTATATTTTATAAAGGACCATAGAAATATTGATCAAAAGCTAATTCAAAATTAAATGACAATTTTAAAGAATGGGTTTGTTAAAAAAAAAAAACAGATCATAGAAACAACCAATAATTTGATTTAAAAGAATGACAATAATACTACAATAGATAGCTCATTAGTTAATTTCATTTTTTTAATAGAGAAGAAAACCAAATCACTAGCACAAAAATGAAAAGCATCAATATAACAGTAACAAAGATGAAATCATAAGGACTTAATATAAGGAATTATTTTACCCAATTATATATCAAAACATTTGAAAATTTAAGTGAAACATTATGTAAAAATATAAATTGCTTAGATTATTAGAAGAGGAAATAGAATATCTGAATAAATTTATTCAGGGCTAGATCGATATGCAGGTGAATTTTATCAAACATTTGAGTATAACTAATTCCAATATTAAACAAATGGTTTAATGAATGGTGAAGAAAGGTTCCTATGAAACATATTTAGTGAAACAAATAAAATGAATATACCTAAGCTAGGAAGAGCAAAAACAGAGAAAAAATTATAGCCCAATTTCATTAATGAATATGGATGCAAAAATCCTAAATAAAATGCTAGCTAAAAGATTACAATACATTACAAAGAATATACAATATGACCAAGTGGGACTTATAGCAGGAATGCAGGGATGGTTTAATGTTAAGAAACAATTAACATAATTGCTTATGTAAAACATAAAATTAGAAATAATTAATATATAAAAATATGAAGAAAAGGGTTTTTAATAAGATACAACATACATTTCTATTAAAAACTTGATGGTATAGGTATAGATGGATTTTTCTCTAAATTAGCTAAAATATTATCTAAACCATCAGCAAGCACTATTTATAATACAGATAAACTAGAAGCTTTCCCTGTAGGATCAAATATGAAATAAGGATGCCCACTACCATGAATCTTATTCAATATTGCATTGAAATTCCAGCAATAGCAATAAGAAAAAGAAATGGAAAATGAGAGATCAAACCATCTCTTTTTTTCAATTGATGTGGTGATAGACTGAGAAATTCCCAAAGACTCAATTCAAAAGTGAGGGGAAATAATGAATAATTTTAGCAAAGTATCAATATGCAAAAGTAATCCACACAAATCAATCAGAATGTCCATATATGATAAATGAAATCAAGAAAGAAAAGATAGTAAGAAATACCTCCATTTAAAATAATTATACAATATAATAATATACCTGGAAGTATACCAACCAAAACAGTCTCAGGAACAATATAAACAAAAATATTTTAAAAAATTTTTGTACAAATAGAATCATATTTAATTAATTAGAGAAATATTAACACTTCATGGCTAGGTAGAGCAAATATACAAAATGACAATTTTAGTTAAAATACTTTATATATTAAATACTATCCCAAAAAAGCTATTTTGCTGAATTGGAAAAAAAATAACAAAATTATCTGGAGAAGCAAAAAGTCAAGGAAAAGATGTAAAAAGGACCATAAATTATGTGATACAGCATTAATTATCAAAACTGCCTGTTATTTGCTAAGAAATAGATAGATCAATAATACATAGGAGACATAAAATTTACAACAGCAGATAGAATAAGCTTGTATTTGTCAAGTGTAAAGACAAGTTTGGGGATAAAAATTCATTATTCGGTACATATTATTGGGGGAAAATTGGAAAGCAGTATGACAGACACTGGATATGGATCAATTCTTTATAAAATTTACCAAGATAAGATAAAATGGATACATGACCTAAATATATAGAGAGATATTACAAGAAAATTCGTAGAACATAGAATATATCATTTATCAGACTTATGGATAGTTTAACAGTTTATGGGGGAAACAAAATGTAAAGAGTAGAATGGAGTGTTCAAATAGATTATTTCAAGTACAAAAAATTAAGAGGTTTTGTACAAATAAAACAAGACCACACAGAAAGCAGAAAATGGTGGGGGAAATTTTATTGGCAGTTTCTGAGGTAAAGGTCTCATGTCTCAAAAATATGGAGAACTCTGTAAAATCTTTAAGAATATCAATGGTACTCCAATTGATAAATGGTTAAAGGATTTGAACAAGATGCTTTTCAATGAAGAAATGGAACCTATTGTCATGTGAAAAAAATGTTCTAAATTATGAATCAAAATTATAAATATATCTAAATAGAGAAAAGTAAATCAAAACAACTTTAAAATGATTATTTTACAACTGCCAGATTGGCTATAATGTTTGAAGGAAAAAGTGATCAATATTGGAAGAGTTCTGGAAAAATTGGATTGTGACCTGATCTAACCAAGTTGGAGAATGTTCTAAAATTATACACAAAAAGTTATTATCTGTATTATTAAGATCTATATCATTTGAATCAGTGAGACCATTATTAGGTCTATTTCCAAAGATGATTAAGGAAAAATAAAAAGATATATCTGTTCTAAAATATTTATAGCAGCTCTCTTTGTAATAGGAAAAAAACACAGAAATTACAGAGGATGCCCAACAATTGGAGATGAGCTGGAAAAGCTATGATATATGGCTGTGATGGAATATTACTGTATTATAAGAAATGAACAGACTTATATGAAATAATGAAGAACAAAATGAGCAGAACCAAGAGCAATATTTTTAAGAACAACATATACATACATACATATATATACATACATATATGTATATACATACATACATATATATACATATATATATAAATTGCTGAGATTAGCGAAAGGAGAAATGGAATATCTGAATAAATTTATTCAGTACCAGATGGATATATAAGGGAATTCTATCAAAAATTCATCTTGTACAGTATTGGAATTAGTTATATTTAAATGTTTGGTAGAATTCTCTTGTACATCCATGTGGTCTTAAATAATATATACAAATTTCTGTCTAATAGTAGCCTTCTCTAGAATGGAGAATAGAGGAGAAGAAAGAAAAAAAAAGAAATTTTCATGAGAACTTGATTAAACATTTAAAAGCAATAGAAAGTTGTATAAAATAGTTTCATTTTCATCTACAATCATCTCTTTTATGTGTTATGTAAATGTTTATGTGCTTATTTTATGGGTAATGAAAATGTTTATTTTATTTCACAAACTAAAATATGGTTTTAAAAAAGGAAATGGTCTTTTGGAAATTGAAACCCACAAGATTCAGATAAAATGATCAATATCAGTCAATAAATCTCATAATCAGTACTTATTAAAAACCTTCTTGTGATAAAGCAAAATGCTGTTAATTTTATACAAATGATGTCACTGTTTAAGTGACAGATTGTCATTGATCTCAAAGATCTTACATTCTTGCTGGGAGAAAAGAAAAAAATACAGAAGGGAAATATCATTAAATGTCCCAGGATAAATAATTATATATAAGGGAATTATAAAGCAAAGTGCTAGGAAAAAATCATTCTTTTTTTTCCTGAGGCAATTGAGGTTAAGTGATTTACCCAGGATCACGTGTTAAGTGTCTGAGACCAGTTAAGTGTCTGAGGCCAAGGAAAAATCATTCTTAAGAAAAGGAATATCAGGGAAGTCTCATTAGAGGATGAGGAAGCATTTAAGTTGGGTTTTGTGAGATAGGTAGGCATTCACTAGGTTAACTTAGAAAGAATATGTTCTAAGCATAGAAAAGTGTTTGTGCAAAGCCTCAGCAAGGGGGAAACGGTGAAAAGAGTCCAGGATGAAGAAACAATCAGTGATAAGAAAGTAAAAAGTAGAATTACTGCATATTGTGGAATGATGGGGCAATAGTCCAAGGGGAAACATAGATGAGATGACTGCCAGAATTATTACTCCTAAAATAAGATCTGCCCTGTGTTTAAGATGTTGTACCTGAATGGCAGAAATCTCAGGTACAAGAGAGTATGGAATGGTCTGACAGAACTTTGACTATTAGGAAAGGGGGAACACTAACCTTGGGAAGAGAGTTTAAGGACTACAACATGAAGAGTTTTTTCTAACTAGGGACATGCAAGCAAAGTTAGCTTATTGATTTCCAGAGGCGGTGTGCCTACAATGAAACTGGAAGGGGTATGACAGAATAAGAGAAAGAGGGATGAGGTAAATGGTAGTGTCCATATTCTGGGTCTCCTTAGGAAAAGTTGTACAAGTAATGAGTCTTACGGCAAACATTTGCTAAGCACTTACTATTTGACAGACATTGTGCTAAACTCAGGGGTAAAAAATGCAAAAGCATGATCTCTACCCTTAGAAATTCACATTCTAATGAAAGAACTCATATCTCTTTGTAATAGACATCATCAACCAAATGAAAATAATGTTCTTGGGAACCCTCAAGTTGGCAAAAATAAAGACTTTGTAAAATAACTTTTTTTGTAAAATTATTCATCCAGATTGGGAGCACTGAAGATCTAGCAACAATCTTCATAACTAAAATGAATCAGGCAAAGAGGGAGGGAGCACCTTCCCCAAGCAGCTCCCAGGATACCTATGTATGATATGACTCAATGTTCATTTTAAGGTGAGTAAAGAGGCTGGAAGGTGAAAAGAGACACATGGCTCGAGTGACTCAAGACCCTGCCCCTGTTTCAGGATGACCAAGAGAAGCAAATAAAGGGAATTAACCAATAGGCCTATATCTTTTAATCAAGATTATCAAAATCACTTTGAAATCCCATAGTCAAGAGCAGTTGCAAACATGACAGGATCTAATGAAGATATGAAGACATTAACTTGATTGGAATCTGAAACAGAAATGTGACTAAACACAATTATTCTTCCTTAATCACCACCATCCTTTTTCACTTAGAAAATATTCAACATCAAAAAAGGTAAAAAGAGAGATTTAGAACAGAAAACACTATAGAGAGGCCCAGAGACACAGGGAATCTCTCTCTGGAGAGACCAGAAAGTTGGCTATGAATTCGGCAGCATCTCCCACTCACTTGAAACTGACCAGGGGAGCAGGACCAAGAGGACAAAGGGCAAATCTCGAAGAAAGAGGCATTCCATCTCAATATCATCCCATCAGAGTCACTGTAGCTATTACTATGGCCGAGTCATTTAACTTTTCTGACTTATTTTCTTCATCTGAATAAAAAGGGAAATGGATTCAATAAGTTCTGAGGTTCCTTCAATCCCAGCTAAAAGTCAGAGTTTCTATTAGTCTTCACAGAAAAAGAATCCTCCTCTTCGGAGATCTGGCTCTCTTGATGAGACCACTAAACTGCCCACGCTGTCCTGAGCCATGCCACCTGCCAAGCTCCAGTGGAAAATGAAAGCAGAAAACTTGTGGACTGTGTACTTTGGGACCTTTGTCCCTCAATCAAAGAGCCATTTATTTATCATAAAGGTTCAGTCCAAATTATCTTTTTTCAATAGAAAATCCATGCTGTGTTTTTCCTACTTAGCCAATTTTAGGGATCAATTGATATTTCTTTAGAGGCGCCCTTAGAAGTCACCCACTACAACCCGCAGTTATAAAATATTTACCTGATTTGTCAAGACAGCACTTTGTACATGTGAGAGCCGTGTAAAAAAAAAATAGATTATTGTTGTACCTAAATCAAGTATTAGCTCTGTTTCTGATCTGAATTTTGTCTCCATGCTCAGCCCCTATCTCCCCCTGAAAGAGATTACATGACCTGGACTCACCTAACACAGGAACATTCCTCTGCCAAGCCAGCCCCTTCTCCTACAAGTAAATTGTGCCTGGACTTCATTTTGGGAAGAGATTCACTCTGACTAATCTTTCCCCTCTCAATTCTGCTTCAAACTTTTCAAATATTGACAACAATCCAGGTATTGACACTTCCCCTCATTTTGGTGGCTTATCTCTGCCCTTAGAACATAATTCTTTGAGGACAATGACTTTTTTCTTTATATTTGTAACCCCAGTGCTCAAGACAGTGACTGGAACACTGCTGTTGCTGTTGTTCAGTCATTTTAGTCTTATCTGATTCTCCATGACCCATTTGGGGTTTTCTTGGCAAAGGTATGGAGTAGATTGCCATTTTTTCCAGTTCATTTTATAGATAAGGAAATGAAGGAAACAGGATCAAATGACTTACCCAAGATCACCTGGCTAGTAAGTGTCTGAGGCTACTGAAAACATGTCCCTCTTTAGGGAGACAACCTAAAGGATGAGGTTACATAGCAGCCCAGGCTATCTGGTTTGGGAAGGCTATTGTATCTTCCAAAAGAGCCACTGTCATGACTTGGAAATCCTCTTTCCTGGAAATCTTATCTGACCTGGAAAAGGAAAGTGAAACAGTTCAATTATAACCCTACATGATAATGGAGCCTCTTTTAAAAGAGTACTCATAATTACATTAATAGTAGAAAGCAAGGTGGATAGTGGATAGAACCCCAGGTCCTGATCCAGGAAGAGCTGAATGTGAATCTGATTTACACACTTACCAGTTGTGTGACCTTAGTGACAAGTCACTTATTCCCTGTTTGCCTCACTTTCCTCAAATGTAAAATAAGGATAATAATAACACCCATCTTCTGGGTTGTTGTGAAGATCAAATGAAATAATATTTATTCATAAATGATATTTATGAATGAAATAATATTTATAATGTACCAGAGAGTAAATATTTAATAATATTTGTTCTCATTCCTTCCCAAGTCTGGAATAATCTTTTGTCAGGAGAAAAATCCATGTTGTGCATTTTCTCTTTAGCCAATTTCATGTATCATGGATTTTCAGGATTCAAAAAGCCCATGTTAAACCATGTCAGCATCCCACCCCAACTTTTAGGGGATCTCTATTAATTCTAGGGTGAAATGTAAACTCTTCATTCTGATATCTAAAGGACTTAACTGTTCAGCTCCAATGTCTTTGTTATTTTAAATGATTCTCCTCTGCACACATTTGTATTTGTGTGTGTGTGTGCATGTGTGTGTGTAAGTATATGTGGGCATAAAGATGTGCCTATATGTCTATATAGATATATGTGTTTATATAAATTTAAATGAGGATATTTGTTTATATGTGAGCAAACATATAGATAAATAGAGATATATGTTTTCATGCTATGTGTACATTATATGTATTTTGTGTGTTTGTACACATATGCAGATGATATATATGTACATATATATTTATATAAAGTGATAGAGATATTTGTAATGTGTATTATAGTTTTTCACTTGACCTGAAATTTAATTTGTATAAGAAATTATGGGGTTTTGAGGAAGAAATGTGTTATACTCACCAAGAGAAATCATTTAATGGAAATTAGAAATACTATATGTAATCAACCCCCCAACACTCTCACAGTGACCCTTTGGCTCAAATTCTCTACATTGGGGATTAGCAGGAAATGTGTCCAACCAGGACAGCTGGTGTCAGAGTTAAATGACTCTGCCCCCTTTGATGAGCCCTCTATAATACTCCATTGTACATGAAAGTAAGGCATTTTAAAAAGCTCTCATCAAATATATATATTTCATAAACTAGTCTGCTGCTCCTGCTGAGCCTACATGGAGCATCATCATGTCAATATCTCCATAAATAATTAGCTCTTGGTCTTCTGCCAGTTCCATTTCAGGAAAGACATCTTGACACTCCAGCTAGGTCCTGGCCTCTTCCCTGGCCGCCCCAGTCATGGGTCTTTCTATGAGAGACTCAGTAAACTCTTCTGAGTAGACAGGACTGTTTGAAGGCCTAGCTTCAGTTAACTGCACAAAAAAGAGAAAGTGGTGTCAAGAGAGAGAAGCAGAGGAAGAAGATGAAATAGGCAGGAAAAGCAAGAAAAAAGAAATGACCATCACGGGGATGAAGAAGGTGTTGGACGCTGCTCCTATTCATCTCCAAATCAAAGTTTCAACCATTCAAAACTGGAGGGTGAAAATAAGTCCAAGATGCTAATATGGACAGACATTAAGATTCTCAATCTAGGAATCCATACCTTAAGGAAGAAAAACTTCAAAAGCAAAGAAATCAGAGAAAAAATATTAAACTACAGTACTTTACTGCTTGATATTGTAGGACACCTGACCTATTTCATAGATCAGGAAAATCCCCACAATTTTGTAGGCCCAACCAATTGGAGAGTGTGCCAGAATCTGAAGAGAGCCACATCAGTGTTCCTATTTGTCAGACAAAGAACCTGGAACCTGGTATCTGGTGTAACCTGTGCCACTCACTGATGGCAGACTGAGTCCTTTCAGAGGACCATGTCTTCTTTCATCCATGGCTTCCTTGCAGAAGTATCTCCTGAAGTGAATCTCTCCTTGCCCAGCACACTGGTCACTTTGCCAAAATCATCTCCAAGCTTAGGGACCTTTACCTTCTTAGGAGAGGTCAAGAAATGTTTGCAATTATTTTGCAGGAAGACTGAGCAAAGAAGTGCTCACATGGAAAGATATACTCACTGCAGAGAAATGTAGTTTCCATCAAGGAGCTAAAATAAGAGCCACATCCCTGTTCCTTCACTTCAACTTCAACTGGGCCTCCAAAGATACTCTAAGATTTTCTTTAACTCTATTTATAATAGCTCATTCCAGGGTTAATATGAAGATCAATTAATTAGTTAAGCAAATTAATATTTGTAAAGCACTTTGGAAAACACAAAGAACTATAAATTATTTTACCCTGTTAATGGTATTTTATTTTTTCCAATTGCAAATAAAAATAATTTGAACATTCATTTTTATCAGATTTTGAGTTACAAAAGAGCAAGCAATCTGATATGTTATACATTACAATCATGGTAAATATATTTCCATATTAGTCGTGTTGTAAAAGAAGAAACAGAAAAAAAAGGGAAAACATATGAAAAAGAGGAGAAAGTGGAAATTATATGCTTCAATCTACAATCAATCTTCACAACTGTTTCTCCAGATGTGGAAGGCATTTTCTGTCCCAAGTCAATGGGAATTATCTTGGATTACTGTACTGCTAAGAAGAATTAAGGCTATCATAGTTCATCATCACATAATTTTGCTGTTACTGAATACAATATTCTCTTGGTTCTGTTCACTTCCTTCTGCATCAGTTCCTGTAAGTATTTCCACATTTTCTGCATTCTTCTTTCCTGTAATTTTTAAAAATATAATATTATTCCATTAAATCAATATACCACAATTTATTCAGTCATTTTCCAGTTGATGAGCATCCCCTCAATTTCCCATTATTTGCCACCATAAAAAAGAGATGCTACAAATATTTGTTTTCTTATGAGTCCTTTTCCCTTACTTATGATGCCCTTGAGATACAAAACAATTAATTGTATTGCTGGACTAAAGGGTATGGGAAATTTGATAATCATTTGGGTATAATTCCAAATTGCTCTTCAGAGTGGTTGGAAAAATTCACAAATCCACCAACAATGCAATAGTGTCTTTTCCCATACTATCTCCAACATTTACTTTTTTCTATCAACTTAGCCAATCTGATAGGTTTTAGGTGATTTCTCAGTGTTGTTTTAATTTGCTTTCTCTAATCAATAGTATTTTAGAACATTTATTTCAACTGACCATAGACAGCTTTAATTTTTTCATGTTCACATTCTTTGATAATTTATACATTGAATAATGACTAATATCCATATAAATTTTACTCAAAATGGACAAAATCTCCCCTTTCTAAAAGTTGAGGGTGGATGGCTAAATTGATGGGAAGGTCATACTAATCAGGTCATTTCCCAAAACTTTCTACTGCAACATACTATTATCAAGTGCATTTCTTTGGATAATGAAGAAGAGGATATGACTCACCAGTTGCATCTTTCTTTACCACTGAAAAGGAGAAGAAAGAGAGACAAGGACAGAAAGAATCACAAATACTGAGAAAAATGAAGAGAAGGAAAATTAGCTTTTGTATATTATCAATTTGCTACTTTTACTTTGCCTCCTTTAATGCACCTATTTATCTAAATATTTTGATCTTGAAGAAGGCACACCGAATTAAGAGTAATGCAACATAAGATCAGGAAACACTTAGTGAATTACCTAAGCCTAAGATCTTGGTAAAGACATTTTCCCTTTTTTTTTATTTTAAAAGTAAAAGGGATCTGTCCATATACTCTGAAATGATTTTTTAGCAAAACATATTTGAGTTGATCTCAGGTCTCATACAAGAACTCCTATATCTTTATAAAGTGATAAAAGTATCAATGATCTATTTTCTTATCCATCAAACTAAGGGCTGACAAGCTACTAAGGTAAAGTCCAGTTGAAACAAATAAAACTAAAATCACATGGACTTTATTAAATGTCTCCTCTCCCAGGGCATTCCATTCACTAACATTTGTGGAAAATCTTCCCGATGTTATCCATTAATTAAAAACAGTTTTTTTTAGAAAACAAAGACTTCAGAGAACAAAACAGACAATCTCTACCACTACAGCATTTGGGGCTGGATGGGTGCAAGGTATTGGGTTCATAATGAATAGTTCAATTTACTTTATTATATAATATCAACACATAAAAATATTGAAAGATAAACAAGGTATTACTCACCAGTAGCATCTTTGCTCAAACATTAAGGATGGATGAAAGAGAAACAGAGAAAGAGAAACACACAGAGAGAAAGCAAAAATTAGCTTCTCTGGATTGTCCTTTACATACATCTTGAGTGCCTCTTTTAATAAGTCTATTTTTCAGAATATTCAGTCTTCTTGATGTTGAAGAATACATACCAAATCAATGATTAAAGTACATTGATCAGGGGATGGTTCCCTAATGGGTTCATTCTAAAGCCTTGTGAAAGACACTGTCTTTTTTTTCAATCTCTCAAGTAACAGGGATCTCATCACATAATCTCTGAGATTTTGTATAATCTAAACATATTTGTAATGAACACAGATCTCATAATTAGGATCACTGTGACCTTTAATGACTTTCTCTATATGTGTTATGATCCAATACTTCCCATTCAGTGATTTTTATAAATTTTCCATTATTATGTCAATTACTAAGTGAAGAAAGCCTGTTGGGGAAAACAAATACTTCAGAAGAAAATCAAAATAGATACAATCTTCCCTTTCTAAAAGTTGAGATAAGATGCTTACATTGATGGGAAGGTTATACTGATCTGGTCATTTTCCAAAACTTTCCACTGCTACAAAATATTTTCATGTGCATACCTTTTGATGATGATGAAGAGGTTATGAATCATCAGTTTCATCTTTGTTCATCGTGGAAAAGTAGAAGAAAAAGAGATGAGGACAGAGAGAATTACAGATAGTGAGAAAAATGAAGAGAGAGAAAATTAGCTCAATGTATTATTCATTTGCTACTTTTAATTTGCCATTTTAATGCACCTATTTACCTAAATAGTTATGCTTCTTAATCTTGAAGAAGTCACAGTGAATTACAGGTTAAGCAACATAGATCAGGGAACACTTCTCAAATTACATAAGCTTAGGATCTTGGTAAAGATATTTTTTGCCTTTTTTTTCATTTGCAAAGTAAAAGAAATCTATCCATATAAATTCTGAAATGTTTTCTAACAAAATATATTGGAGTTGATCTCAGGTCTCATACTGAAGAACTCCATGATCTTTATAAAGTGATAACACAAATAATCAGTTTTCTCATTCATCAATCTGAGGAATGACAAGCTACTAAGGGCAAGTACAGTTGAAACAAATAAAATTAAAATCACACTGACTTTCACTAGATGCTTCATGTTCCACTGCATCCCATTTACTGACATATGTGAAAATTGTCATGATGTTCTCAATGAATTAAAAACACTCTTTTAAAAAACAAAAGACTTCAAAAGACAAAACAGGCAAGTTCTACCACTACAAAATTGGGGCTAGGTAAGGGCCTGGAATTAAAGTCATACTGATTAACTCTTTTCCCTTTACTATAAAATATCACCACATATAAATATTGAAAAGGGAAGAGGATATTACTCATTAGTTGTCTCTTTGCTCACACCTGAAGGTTGGGTGAAAGAGTTAAACAGAGAAAGAGAAATACACACAGAGACAAGTAAAATTAACTTCTCTGGATTGTCCTTTATATACCTTTTGAATGCTTCTTTTAATAGGTCTATCTTTCAGAATATTCAGGCTTCTTGTTATTGAGAAATATACACCAAACTATTAGTTAAAGTACATTGATCAGGGGACTGATTCCTTATGGATTCATTCTAAAATCTTCCAAAAGATACTTTCTTCTCTTTCAGTCTCTCAAATAACAGGGCCATCCTCACATAATCTCTGAGATTTTGTATAATCTAAACAAATAAATATCTATCACAGGTCTCATAATTGTAGTCACTGAGAGTGTTAAGAATTGTTCTCATGACTATAGATCAATTTTCTTATAGATAAAACACTGGACTGATCAGACTCTGAGGATACTTGCAACATTAAATTTGTAAAACTAAACTCATACTGACCTCCCCTAGATATGGTATGACCCAAAGCTTCCCATTCACTGAATTTTTCAAAATTTCCATTATTATGTCAATTAATCAGTAAAAAAAAAAAAAAAACAACTATAACCCTGTTAGGGAAAACAAATACTTCAGAGGAAAATCAAAATGGACAAAATCCCCCTTTCTAAATCTAGAGTGAGGGGATGGTCACAGTGATCAGGTCATTTTCTGAAACTTTTCATGATACAAATATTATCACGTGCATATTTTTGGATAATGAAGAAGAGGATATGACTTACCATTTTCATCTTTTTTCACCAACAAAAAGTTGATGAAAGAGAGACAAAGACAGAGATTCACAGATATAGAGATAAAAAAGAGGGAAAATTAGCTCCTAAATATAGTTCATTTGTTATTTTTACTATGCCTCTTGTAATGTACCTATTTGAATAAATAGTTGGCTTCTTGATCTTGAAGAAGGCACACCGAATTGTGGGTAAAGCAACATAAATCAGAGAATGCTTCTCAAATTACATAAGCTTACAATCTTGGTGAAGACATTTTTTCTCTTTTTTTTTCCCATTTGCAAAGTAAACGGGATCTATCCATATAAACTCTGAGATGTTTGCTAGCAAAACATATTTGAGTTGATTTCCAATCTCACACTGAAGAACTCCCTTATCTTTGTAAAGTAATAACACAATAACAATCTATTTTCTCATCCATCAAGCTAAGGACTAACAAACTATTAAGGTCAAGTCCAGTTGACACAAATAAAACTAAAATCTCACTGACTTTCAGTAGTACCACATGTCCCAGTTTGTCCCATTCATTGACTCTTGTAAAAATCTTCACGATGTTCTCAATTAATTGAAAACACTCTTTTAAAAAACTCAGAGGACAAAACAGACAAGCTCTACTACTAAAAGATTGGGGGCTAGATAATGGCTTGGAATTGGGACTATACTGATCAGCCCATTTCCCTTTACTATAAAATATTAACAAATATAAATATTGAAAAATGAAGAAGATATTACTCACCAGTTGCATCTTTGTTCAAGCATGAAGGATGAGTGAAAGTGATAAATAGAGAAAGAGAAACACACACAGAGAAAGAAAAATTAGTTTCCCTAGATTGTCCTTTATACACATTAGGAATGTCTCATTTAATTAGTCTACCTTTGAGAATATTCAGGCTTCTTGATATTGAGGAATACACAGAGTCGTTACTTAAAATATGTTGATCAGGGGACTGTTCTCTAAAGAGTTCATTCTAAAGCCTTGCAAAACAAGTTTTCTTTTTTTTCAATCATTCAAGTAACAGGGATCTCCCCACATAATCTCTGAGATTTTGTATAATCTAAAAATATTTGTATCAACACAGGTCTCACATTTATGATCACTGTAACTTTAAATAATTGATTTCATCACTATAAATCAATATTCTCATAGATAAAACTGTGGATTGATAAGCTTCTAATGACACATCCAACATTAAATCTATAAATATATAAAGCTAAGATCATCCTGACTATCCCTAGATACATTGTGACCCAATGCTTCCCCTTCACAGATTTTGTCAAAATTTCCATCATTATGTCAAATAATCAGTGAAGAAACCCTGTTAGGGAAAACAAATACTTCAGATAAAAACCAAAACAGACAAAATCTCCCATTTCTAAAAGTTGAGATTATATGTCTGCAGTGATGGAACAGTCATATTTATCAGGTCATCTCCTGAAACTTTCACTGCAACTTAATATTATCACATGCATACCTTTGGATAATGAAGAAAAAGATATGACTCACCATTTTCATCTTTTTTCACCAATAAAAAGTTGAAGAAAAAGAGATGAGGTCGTAATCACAGATATTGAAAAAAAAGAGGGAAAATTAGCTCCTATATATCATCCATTTGCTACTTTTATTATGCCTTTTTTAATGCACCTATTTGAATAAATAGTTGGCTTCTTGATCATGAAGAAGGCACAGCCAATTACTCGTAAAGAAACATAGCTCCAGGAATGCTTTTCAAATTACATAAGCTTATGATCTTTGTAAAGACAATTTTCCCTTTTTTTCATGTGAAAACAAAAAGATCTATCCATGTAATCTTTGTAAAAGATTTTTGTAAAGATCTTTGTAAAGACAATTTTACTTTTTTTTTATTTGAAAACAAAAAGATCAATATAAGCTCTGAGATGTTTTCTAGCAAAACATATTTGAGTTGGTCTCAGCTCTCACACTGAAGAATTCCATTATCTTTATAAAGTGACATCATGACCATCTATTCTATCATCTGTCAAGCTAAGTAGTAACTATATACTAAGGTCAAGTCCAGTTAACACAAATAAAATTAAAATCACAATGATTTTCAATAGATAGCACATGTCCCAGTTAATCTCGTGCACTGACACTTGTGAAAATCTTAATGATGTTCTCAATTAATTAAAAACATTCTTTTAGAAAACAAAGACTTCAGAGGACAAGCTTTGCCACTAAAAAATTGGGGGCTAGATAAGAGTATGAAATTGCAATCACTATGATCAGTTCATTTCCCTTTACTATAAAATATCAACACATATAAATATTGAAGTATGAAGAAGATATTACTCACCTGTTACATCTTTGCTCACATCTGAAGAATGGGTGAAAGAGACAAACAGAAAAAGAAAAAAAAACACAGAAAGGAAAAAGTAGCTTCTCTGGATTTCCTTTTACATACATTTCAAATGACTCCTTTAATACATCTATTTTTAAGAATGTTCTGGCTTCTTGATATTGAAAAATACACATCAAATCACTGGTTAAAGTACATTGATCAGGGGACTGTTCCCTAATAGATTCATTCTAAAGCCTTCCGAAAGACACTTTCTTCTTTTTCAATCTCTCAAAAAACAAGTTTGTCCTTACATAATTTCTGAGATTTTGTATAATCTAAACATATATGTATCAAACACAGGTTTCACAATTATGATTATTGTAACTGTAAATAATTGATCACATCACTATGGATCAATTTTCTCATAGGAAAAAACTATGGACCGATCAGCCTCTAAGGACACTTTTAACATTAAATTTATAAAACTAAGATCAGACAGACTTCTAAATGTGTTATGATTCAGTGCTACCCATTCACTGATTTTTTTCAAAATTCCCATTATTATGCCAATGAATCAGTGATGAAACCCTGCTGGGTAAACAAATACTTCAGAGGGAAATCAGGAAAACATCTCCTCTTTTTAAAAGTTGTGGTTAGATATCCATAGTGATGGGAAGGTCATACTGATCAAATCATTTTCCAAAACTTTCCACTGCTACGTAATATTATCATGGGCATTCCTTGGGATAATGATGAAGAGGTTATGACTCACCAGTTTCATCTTGTTCACCACAGAAAAGTAGAAGAGAGATGAGGACATAGAAAATCACAGATATTGAGAAAAATAGAGAGGGAAAATTAACTCCTATATATTATCTGTTGTTACTTTTACTATGCCACTTTTAATGAACCCATATAACTAAATATTTAGGCTTTTTGATCTCAAAGAAGGTACACCAAAAAGAGTAAACCAACATAAATCGGGGTATGGCTATCAAATTACATAAGCTGACAAACTTGGTAAAGACATTTTTTTCTTTTTTTTATTTGCAAATGAAATAGGATCTATCCATATAAACTCTTGAGATATTTGCTAGTAAAATATATTTGAGTTGATCTCAGATCTCACCCTGAAGAACTCTATTATCTTTGCAAAGTGATAACACAACAACAATCTATTTTCTCGTCCATCAACTAAGGACTGACTACTTATATCAAGTCCAGTTGAAACAAATAAAACTAAAATGACACTGACTTTCCTAGATGCGTCATGTTCCAGTGCATCCCATTCACTGACACTTGAGAAACACATATACAGAAAGGAAAAATTAGCTTCCCTTGATTGTCCTTTACACACATTTTGAATGCCTCTTTAATAGGTCTAACTATGAGAATATTCAGGCCTCTTGATATTGAGGAATACACACAGAATCATTGCTTAAAGTACATTGATCAGGGGACTGTTCCCTAATCAGTTCATTCAAAAACTTTCTGAAAAACACTCATCTTTATCAATCTCTCAAAAAACAGGGATGTCTACACATAATTTCTGAGATATAATATAATCTAAACAGATATGTATTGAACACAGATTTCACAATTATGATCATTGTGATCATTAAAGATCTCATCACTATGGATCAATTTTCTCATAGACAAAAATATGGACTGATCAGCCTGTAAGGACACTTCCAACATTAAACCTATTCAACTAAAATCATACTGACTAACCCTAGATGTATTATAACCCAATGCTTCCCATTCACGGATTTTTTTCAAAATTTTCAATATTATGTCAGTGAAGAAACCCTCTTTACAAAAACAAATACTTCAGAGGAAAATAAAAAACAGACAAACTCTCCCCTTTCTAAAAGTTACGGTTAGATGTCTACAGGGATATGAAGATCATACTGATCAATTCATTTTCTGAAAATTTCCATTTCTACATAATACTATCATGTGCATATCTTTAGATAATGAAGAAGAGGTTATGACTCACCAGTTTCATCTTTTTTCACCACAGAAAAGTAAAAGAGAGAGGAGGCCATAGAGAATCAAAGATATTGAGAAAAACAGAAAGGAAAAATTAGCTCCTATATATTATCCATTTATTACTTTTACTATGCCACTTTTAATGCACCCATATACCTAAACATTTAGACTTCTTGATCTTAAAGAAAGTATACCAAATTATGGGTAAAGCAATATAAATCTGGGAACACTTCTTAAATTACATAAGCTTATAATCTGTTAAAGACTTTTTTTTTTTTGCAAAGTAAATGGGATCTGTCTCTATAAACTCTGAAATGTTTGCTAGCAAAACATATTTGTGTTGATCTCAGGTCTCATATGTAAGAACTCTGTTATCTTTATAAAGTGATAAAACCATAAATGATCTATCAAGCTAAGGAATGAATAGCTACTATGGTCAAGTCATGTTAAAGCAAATCTAATCTAAACTAAACTAAACATAATTGCACTGACTTTCTGAGATGCCTCCTGTCTTGTAGTGTCCCATTCACTGACATTTGTGAAAATCTCCATGATGTTCTCAATAAATATAAAATACTCTTTTAGATAACAAAAACTTCAGAGGAAAAAACAGAAACTCTACCACCACAAAATTTGGGACTAGATAAGGGTATAGAATTGGGATCATACCAATCAGTTCATTTCCCATTACTATATAATATCAACACACATAAATATTGAAAAATGAAGAATATATTATTCACCAATTGGATCTTTGCTCACATCTGAAGGATGGGTAAAAAAGATAAAAAGAGAAAGAGAAGCACACAGAGAGATGGGTAAAATTAGCTTCTCTTGTTTGTCCTTTACATATATTTTGAAGACCTCTTTTGATACGTCTATCTTTGAGAATATTCTGGCTTCTTGATATTAAGGAATAAACACTGAATCATTGGTTAAAGTACATTGCTCAGGGAACTGTTTTCTAAGGGGTTCATTCTAAAGCCTTGTGAAAGATACTTTCTATTTTATCAATTTCTCAAGAAACAGGAATCTCTAAACAAAACCTCTGAGATTATATAATCTAAAAATATATGTATCAAAGATAGCTCTCACAATTATGATCACTGTGACCAACAATAATGGATCTCCTCACTGTGGATAAATTTTCTCATAAATAAAACTATCAACTGATCAGATTCTAAGAACACTTCTAACATTAAGTTTATAAAACTAAGATCATATTGACTTTCTGTCAAAGAATTATGATCCAATGCTTCCCATTCACTGATTTTTTTCAAAATTTCCATTACTATATCAATTAATCAGTGAAGAAACCTTATTATGGAAAACAAATACTTAAGAGGAAAATCAAAATGTATAAAATCTATCCCTTTCTAAAAGTTAAGGTTAGGTGGTTACATCGTTAGGAAGATCATACTGATCAGGTCATTTTTGGAAACTTTCCACCGCTATATATTATCGTATGCATATCATTGGATAATGATGAAAAAGTTATTACTCACCAGTTGCATCTTTGTTCACCACTTAAAAGTAGAAGAAAGAGAGACAAGGACAGACAGAATCACAGATATTGAGAAAAACATAGAGAGGGGAATTAGTTCCCATATATTATCCATTTGCTACTTTTACTTTGCTACTGTTAATACACCTATTTACCTAAATATTTAGGCTTTTTGATCTTGAAGAAAGCACACTGAATTATGGGTGAAGCAACAAAGATCAGGGAATGTTTTTCCAATTACATAAGCTTATGATCTTGTTGAGACATTTTTTTCCTTTTTTTTCCTTTGCAAAGTAAATGGGATCTATCTATATAAACTCTGGATGTTAGCTGGCAAAACAAATTTGAGTTGATCTCAGATGTCACACCAAAGAAGTCCGTTATCTTTATAGAGCAATAACACTACAATTTATTTATTTGTCCTTCAAACTAAGGACTGGATAGCTACTAATGTCAAGTTCAGTTGAAACAAATAAAACTAAAATCACACTGATTTTCCTAGCTGACTCATATCCCATTGTGTCCCATTCATTGGCATTTGTGAAAATCTCTACAACATTCTCAATAAACTAAAAACACTCTTTTAGAAAACAAAGACTTCAGAGGACAAAACAGCCAAGCTCTAGCACTACAAAATTTGGGACTAGATAAGGGCATGGAATTGGGGTCATATTGATCAGCTCATTTCCCTTTATTATGTGATCTCAAAATATATAAGTATTGAACAATGAAGAAGATATTCCTCACCAGTTGCATCTTTGCTGACATCTGAAGGATAGGTGAAAGTGATAAACAGAGAAAGAGAAACACACAGAGAGACAGGTAAAATTATCTTCACTGGATTGTCCTCTACATACATTTTGAAGGCCTTCTTAATAGGTCTATCTTTAAGAATATTCAGGTTTTTTGATATTATAAAATATACACTAAGTGGCTAGAAACTGAAAATTGAAGGGATGCCCACCAACTGGAGAGTGGCTGAATAAATTGTGCTATATGAATGTTATGGAATATTATTGCTCTATAACATAACATTCACCCTTTGATCCAGCAGTGTTTCTACTGGGCTTATACCCCAAAGAGATACTAAAGAAGGGAAAGGGACCTGTATGTGCCAATATGTTTGTGGCAGCCCTGTTTGTAGTGGCTAGAAGCTGGAAAATGAATGGATGCTCATCAATTGGAGAATGGTTGAGTAAATTGTGGCATATGAACATTATGGAATATTATTGTTCTGTAAGGAATGACCAGCAGGATGAATACAGAGAGGACTGGTGAGACTTATATGAACTGATGCTAAGTGAAATGAGCAGAACCAGGAGATCATTATATACCTCAACAATGATACTGTTTGAGGATGTAGTCTGATGGAAGTGGATCTCTTCGATAAAGAGAGCTAATTCAGTTTCAATTGATCAAGGATGGACAGAAGCAGCTACACCCAGAGAAAGAACACTGAGAAATGAATATAAACTGCTTGCATTTTTGTTTTTCTTCCCAGGTTATTTATACCTTCTGAAGCCAATTCTCCATGTGCAACAAGAAAACTGTTCGGTTCTGCACACATATATTGTGTCTAGGATATACTGTAACCTATTCAATATGTAAAGGACTGCTTGCCATCTGGGGGAGGGGGTGGAAGGAGGGAGGGGAAAAATCAGAACAGAAGTGAGTGCAAGGGATAATGCTATAAAAAATTACCCTGGCATGGGTTCTGTCAATAAAAAGTTATTTTAAAAAAATAGAATTTAAAAAACAAATAAATAAATAAATAATTACATGAGTTTATGATCTTGGTAAATACATTTTGCCCTTTTTTTCATTTTCAAAGTAAATGGGATATATATATATATATATATATATATATACATATATATATTATACATGTAATATACATACATATATGTATATATATATATACACACTCTGAATCTTTGCTAGCACAACATATTTTAGTTGATTTCAGGTCTCACCCTGAAGAACTCTGTTATGTTTGTAAAATTACACCACCACAAATAATCTATTTTCTCCTCCATACTACTTGACTAAGGTCAAGTCCAGGTGAAACAAATAAATCTAAAATCCCACTGACTCTCCTAGATGCCTCATGTCCCAGTGTGTCCCTTTCACTAACATTTGTAAAACTCTCCACGAGGTTCTCAAATAATTAAAAGCACTTTTAGAAAACAAAGACTTCAGAGAACAAAAAAGACAAGCTCCATTATTACAAAATTTGAAGATAGATAAGGGCATAGAATTAAAGTCATACACATCAGTTCATTCCCTTTATTATATGATATCAACACATACAAATATTGAAAAATGAAGAACATATTACTCACCAGTTGCATCTTTGCTATCACCTGAAGGTTGGATAAAAGAGAAAGAGAAAAACACACCGAGACAGGTAAAATTGGCTTTTCTGGATTGTCCTTTACATACATTTTGAATGCCTCTTTTAACAAGTCTATCTTTGAGAATATTGAGGCTTCTTAGGACTGAAGAATACATACCAAATCAGTGGTTAAAATAAACTGAGCAAGGGATTGTTCCCTAATGGTTTCATTTTAAAGCCTTGCAAAAGACATTTACTTCTTTTTCAATCTCTGAAGCAACTAGAATCTCTCCACATAATCTCTGAGATTTTATATAACCTAAACATATATGTATCAATCACAGGTCTTACAATTATGATCACTGTGACTTTAATAATTGATCTCATCACTATGAATCAATTTTTTCATAGATAAAACTGTGGATCAACTGAGGTTGATCAGCCTCTCAAGATACTTCCAACATTAAATGTATAATACTAACATCATACTGAGTTGCCCTTGATGCATTATGACCCAAAGCTTCCCCAATGATTTTTCAAATTTTCCATTATTATGTCAACTAATCAGTGAAGAAACCCTGTTAGGAAAAACAAAATTTCAGAGACAAATCGAACAAAATGCCCTTTCTAAAAGGTTAGATATGGTTAGATGGATACAGTAACAGGAAAGTCATTTTACAAAAATCAGCTCATTTTACAAAACTTTCCACTGAGACATAATATTAACAAGTGCAAATTGTTGGATAATGAAGAAGAGGATGTGACTTACCGGTTGCATATTTGTTCACCACTGAAAAGTAAAAGAAAGAAAAATCAGGATATAGAGAATCACAGATGTTGAGAAAAAAAAATGAAGAGGGAAAATTAGCTCCCATATACTTTTATGTTCCCATTTTTAAGGTACCTATTTACCTAACTTTTGAGTTTCTTCATCTTGAAGAAGGCTCACCAAATTACAGGTAAAGCAACATAGATCAGGGAATGCTTCTCAGATTACATAAGCTTATGTTGTTAGGAAAGACCTCGTTTCCCTTTTTTTTTTTTTTTATTTGCAAAATAAATGGGGTCTATCCTAGTAAATTCGGATATGTTTGTTAGTAAAATATATTTGAATTGACCTAAGTTCTCATACTGAAGAACTTCATTATCTTTTTAAAGTGATAACCCCACAAATGATCTATTTTCTCATCCATCAAGCTAGGAACTGAGTAGCTACTAAAGTCAAGCCCAGTTGAAACAAATAAAACTAAAATCACACTGACTTTCCTAGATGCCTCATTTCCCAGTTCATCCCATTTACTGACATCTGTGAAAATCTCCATGAGGTTCTCAAATAATTAAAAACAATCTTTTTGAAAACAGACTTCAGAGGACAAAACAGTAAGTTCCATGCTTATAATATGTAGAGCTAGATAAAGTCATGGAATTAAGGTCATACTGATCAGCTCTTTTCCCTTTAGTATATAATATCAACACGTATAAATATTGAAAAATGAAGAAAATATTACTCACCAGTTGCAACTTTGCTCACACCTGAAGGATGGGTGAAAGAGATACACAGAGAAAAAGAAACACACATAGGTAAAATTAGCTTCTCTGGATTGTCCTTTACATTCATTTTGAATGACTCAGTTAATAGATCTATCTTTGTGAGTATTCAGACTTCTGGATATTGAGGAATAAACACCAAATCATTAGTTAAAGTAAATTGGTCAGGAGACTGTCCCCTCATGGATTCTTTCTAAAACCTTGCCAAAGACACTTTCTTCTTTTTCAATCTTTAAAGTAACTGGAATCTCTCCAGATAATCTCTGAGATTTTATATAATCTAAACATATATGTATCAAAGACAGTTCTCATAATTATGATCACTGTGACCTTTAATAACTGATCTCATCATTATGGAGCAATTTTCTCTTAGGTGAAACTATGGACAGATCAGCCTCTTAAGAACACTTCCAACATTAAATCTATAAAACTAAGATCATACTAACTTCCCCTTGATGCAGTATGACTCAGTGCTTCCCACTCTCTTGTAGAAGGCCACAGATAGTGGGGAAATTCTGGGGAAGGTATAAGACCCTTCAGCCCAGAGAGAACCTGCTGACAACGTCTAGTTTGGCTCTCCATTTCCCATTGGTATCTCTCACCCTTTCTGAGAAGTCAGGGAGAACCCACCTGCTTCCTATCTAAAGTAAGGAATACTTACAGTAAAGAGAGGCATTTACATATACATGTGCTATGGTGATGTGATACTACTATAGTTAGCACTTGCTCAGTGTGATGTGGTGATATAATGGTTCTTTAGTTGTCACATGCTTAGTGTGTTGTAAGGATGTAATCATACTAAGGTATTTAAGGGCTGAGAAGACTTGAAATAAGGAGTCCATCTTTGACCATGGGTCTCCTGCCTTCTTCATTCCTCTACTAAGAACAAGGACTCGGGCTACCACCAAGATCCTCCAGAGAGCTAGTCTGAATGGTATATTTTGGCACACCAGCATGGGAGCTCTAGAAAGCATAGCACATTTTGGTTCCCCAATTTGGGGGCTCTAGAAAGCCCACTACATTCACTGATTTTTTTCAAAATTTTCATTATTATATCAATTAATCAGTGAAGAAACTCTGTTAGGGAAAATAAATACTTAGAGGTAAATCAAAATGGATAAAATCTTCCATTTCTAAAAGTTGAGATTAGATGGCTACAGTGACAGAAAGGTCTTACTGATCAGGTCTCTTTATGAAACTTTCCAGTGCTATACAAGATTAATGTGTGCAAATCTTTGGATAATGAAGAAGAGGTTATGACTTACCAGTTGCACCTATATTCACCACTTAAAAATAGAAGAAAGAGAGATGAGGACGTACGGAATCACAGATATTGAGAAAAATATAATGATTCAAAATTAGCTGCTATATATTATCCATTTGCCACTTTTTTTGCCACTTTTAATGCACCTATTTACCTAAATATTAGGCTACTTGATCTTGAAGAAAGCACACCAAATTACAGGTTAAGCAACATAGATCAAGGAACACATCTCAAATTTCATAACCTCAGCATCTTAGAAAAAGATATTTTTCCTTTTTTTTTATTTGCATAGTAAATAGGATCTATCCAAATAAACTGAGATGTTTGCTAGCAAAATATATTTGAGTTGATCTCAGATCTCACTGAAGAACTCAATTATCTTTTTAAAGTCAAAACACCACAAATGATCTATTTTCTCATTCATCAAACAAAGGACAGAATAGCTATGAAGATAAAGTCCTGTTGAAACAAATAAAATTAAAATCGCACTGACTTTCCTAGATTCCTTATGTCCCAGTGTATCCCATTTACTGACATTTATAAAAATCTCCATCTAAAATGTTGTGAATTACTTAAAAACACTCTTTTCAAAAACAAAGGCTTCAAAGGACAAAACAGACAAGCACTACTGCTTCAAAATTTGGGGCTAGATAAGATCATGCAATTAATGTCATACTGATCAGCTCTTTTCCTTTTACTTTATAATATCAACATATATGTTTGTTTATGTATATATAGAGAGAAAAATGAAGAAGATATTACTCACCAGCTACAACTGGGCTCATACCTGAAGGATGGATGAAAGAGATAAACAGAAAAAAAAGAAACACAAACACAGATAAGTAAAATTAGTTATTCTGGATTGTTCTTTACATTCATTTTGAATCTTTCTTTTAATAGATTTATCTTTGAGTATTTTCACGATTCTTGATATTGAGGAATACACACAAATTTGTTGGTTAAAGTACATTGATCAGGGGACTGTTCCCTAATGGGTTCATTCTGAAGTCTTGTGAAAGACATTTTCTTCTTTTTCAATGACTAAAGTAACTGGAATCTCTCCATGTGAAGTCCAGACTAATTCCCTGGAGTCCTTAGGAACAGCCAGAGTCAGGATAAGTAAAAGTCCTTGGTCTTTAGGGGGAGAAGTGAAGGAGACAGACAAATTGCCACGAGCTCGCCACTAACTTCCCTTCTTCATATCCTGCCACAAAGTGAAGTTTTCTTGCCTCTCTCACCCCACCCCTTAATCCTTACCTACAATTCTCTTAACCCCAAACATTTAGCATTAACTGTGAGAAGAGCAGTTCCAAACATATGCTAATAGAGTTATTGTCTTATTTTGCACCATTATCTGATTCAAGTTCAGAATTTCAGCCCTTTATATCTCCACATAATCTCTGAGATTTTGTTTCATCTAAATATATATGCACCAAACACAGGTCTCACTATGATCACTATGACTTTTAATAACTGATCTCATCACTATGGATCAATTTTCTCATAGACAAAACTATGGACTGATCAACTTCTAAGGATACTTCCAACATTAAATCTATAAAACTAAGATCATACTGACTTCCCCTGGGTGTGTTATGCCCCAATTGTTCCCATTCACTGATTTCTTCAAAATTTCCATTGTTATGGCAATTATTCAGTGAAGAAACCCTGCTAGGGAAAAGAAATGTTTCAGAGGAAAATCAAAACAGACAAAATCTTCCCTTTCTAAAAGTTGAGTTTTGGATGGATACCATGACAGGAAGGTCACTATATGAAACTTTCCACTGCTACATAATATTAACATGTGCATATCTTTGGATAATGATGAAGAAGTTATGACTCACCAGGTACATATTTGTCCACAACTAAAAAGTAGAAGAAAGAGAGATGAGGTTATAGAGAATCACAGATATTGAGAAAAACTTAGAGAAGCAAAATTAACTCCTATATAGTATCCATTTGCTACTTTTACTTTGCCACTTTTAATGCACCCATATACCTAAATATTTGGTTTCTTGATCTTGAAGAAGGCTCACTAAATTACAGGTTAAGTAACATAGAACAAAGAATGCTTCTCAAATTACATAACCTTATGATCTTAGCAAAGACATTTTTTCTCTTATTTTATTTGCAAAATAAATGGGATCTATACATATAAACTCTGAAAGGTTTTCTAGCAAAACATATTTGAGTTGATCTTAGGTCTCACAGTGAAGAACTCTTCATAAACTGATAACACTACAAACGATCTCTTTTCTCCTCCATCAAGCTAGGGACTGAACAGTTTCTAAGGTCATGTTGAAACAAATAAAACTAAAATCCCACTGATTTCCCTAGATGCCTTATGTCCTAGTGCATCCTGTTCAATGACATTTGTTAAAATCTTCATGAGGTTGTCAATTAATTAAAAACACTCTTTTTCAAAGACTTTAGAGGACAAAACAGACGAGCTCTACCACCATAAAATTTGGAACAACATAAGGGCATGGAATTAAGGTCACACTGATCAGCACTTTTCCCTTTACTATATAATTTATAGTAATATATTATAATATAATATAACATATATATATGTATATATATATATATTTGGTGAGGTAATTGGAGTTAAGTGACTTGCCCAGGGTCACTCAGCTAGCAATTATTAAGTGTCAGATTTCAACTCAGGTCCTTCTAACTTCAGGGCTGGTGCTCTATACACTGTACCCTAGATACCCCTACACATATAATTTTTGAAAAATGAAGAAGATATCACTCACCAGTTGCAACTTTGCTCACACCTGAATGATGGGTGAAAGAGATAAAGAGAAACACACACAGAGACTGGCAAATTATCATCTTTGAATTGTTCTTTACATACATTTTGAATGCCTCTTTTAATAGGTCTATCTTTGAGAATATTCCGGTTTCTTGATATTAAGGAATACATACTGAATCATTGGTTAAAGTACATTGATCAGGAACTCCTAATGAGCTCATTCTAAAGCCTTGCAAAAAAACCACTTTCTTCTTTTTCAATCTCTCAAGTAATTATAATCTCTGAGATTTTGTATAATCTAAACATATTCATATCAAACATAGGTCTCATGATCACTGTGCCTTTTAATAATTTATACCATCATTGTGGATCAATTTTCTCATAGATAAAACTATGGACTGATCAGCCTCTAAGGACACTTTGAACTTTAAATCTATAAAACTAAGATCATAGTGACTTCCCCTTGATGCATTATGAACCATTGCTTCCCATTCATTTATTTTTTCAAAATTTTCACTATTAAATAAATTAATCAGTGAAGAAACCCTGTTAGCCAAAAGAAATAGTTCTGAGGAAAATCAGACAAAATATCCCCTTTCTAAAAATTGAAATAGATTTCTACAGTGACAACAAGATCGTACTGATCAGTTAATTTTACAAAAGTTTCCACTGATACATAATATTAACATGTACATATATTAGGATAATGATGAAGAGGTTATGACTCACCAGTTGCATATTTGTTCACCACTGAAAAGTAGAACAGAGGGAGATAAAGTAAGAGAAAATTACAGATATTGAGACAAACATAGGCAAAATTAGCCTCTATATGTTATCTATATGCTCCTTTTATGTTGCCATTTTTAATGCACTTATTACCTAAATATTTGTCTTGAAGAAAGCTCACCGAATTACGGGTTAAGCAATATAGATCAGGGAATGTTTCTCAAATTATATAAGCTTACATTTTTAGTAAAGACATCTTTTCCTTTTTTTTTTTTTTACTTTTCAAAATAAATGGGATTTATCCATGTAAATTCTGGGACGTTTGTTAACAAAACATATTAAAGTTGATCTCATTTCTCACACTAAAGAACTCCATTATCTTTTTCTTTCTCCTGCTGAGGCAATTAGGGTTAAGTCAGGTCACACAGCCAGGAAGTGTTAAGTCTCAAGACACCACATTTGAACTCGGGACCTCCTGACTTCAGCGCTGGTGCTCTATCCATTGCACCATCTAGCTGCCGCTCCATTATTTTTCCAAAGTGATAATACAAGAAATGATCTATTTTCTCATCCATCAAAGTCTAGTTGAAACAAATAAAACTAAATTCACACTGACTTTCCTAGATACCTCATGTCACAATGCGTTCCATTTGCTGACAGTTGTGAAAATCTCCATGATGTTGACAATTAATTAAAAACACTCAAAAAACAAAGATTTCAGAGGATAAAACAGACAAGCACTGCCATTATAAAATTTGTGTCAGAAAAGTGCATGCAATTAAATTCATAATATCAATATATATAAATATTGAAAAATGAAGAAGATATTACTCACCAGTTGCAACTTTGTTTGCACCTGAAGGAAGGGTGAAAGAGATAAACAGAAAAAGAGAAACACACAGAGAAACAGATAAAATTAGCTTCTCTGGATTGTCCTTGACATACATTTTGAATGCTTCTTTTAACAAGTCTATCTTTGAGGATATTGAGGCATCTTAATATTGAGGAACACATACCAAATCATTGGTTAAAGTACATTGAGCAGGGAATTGTTCCCTAATGGGTTCATTTTTAAAAGCCTTACAAAAGATACTTTCTACTTTATCAACCTCTCAAGAAACGGGGATCTCTGAACAAAACTTCTGAGATTTTTATAATCTAAAAATATTTGTATTGAACACAGGTCTCAAAATTATGATCCCTATGACCATTAATAATTGATCTCCTCACTATTGATCAATTTTCTCACAGGTAAAACTATGGACTGATCAGGCTCTAAGGATATTTCCAGTATTAAATCTATAAAACTAAGATCATACTGATTTCCCCTGAATATGATATGACTCAATGCTTCCTATTCACTGAATTTTTCAAAATTTGCCTTATTATGTCAATTAATCTAAGGAAATTCTGTTAGGGAACACAAATACTTCAGAAGAAAATCAGAACGGGCAAAATCTACCCTTTCCAAAAGTTAAGGTTAGATTTCTACAGTGGTGGGAAAGTCATACTGATCAAGTAATTTTCCTAAGATTTTCCACTGCTACATAATATTAACATGTGCATATCTTTGGATAATGATGAAAAGGATATGACTCACCAGTTGCATCTTTGTTCATCATTGAAAAGTAGAAAAAAGAGAGATGAAGATAGAGAGAATCACAGATATTAATAAAAATGTAGAGAGGAGAAATTAGCTCCTATATATTATCCATTTGCTACTTTCATTTTGCCACTTTTAATTCAGTTATGTATGAAAATATTTAAGCTTCTTGATGTTGAAGAAGATTCACTGAATCATGGGTTAAGCAACATAGATCAGGGAACACTTCTCACATTACATAAGCTTACAAACTTTGTAAAGACATTTTTTCCATTTTTTTGATTTCCAAAGATGTTTTCTTGCAAAATATATTTGAGTTGACCTCAGGTCTCACACTAAAAAATTCCATTGTCTTTCTAAAGTGATAACACCACAAAAAAATTATTTTCTTATCCATCAAGGTAAGAACTGAATAGCTACTAAGGACAAGTCCAGTTGAAACAAATAAAACCAAAATCACTCTGACTTTCCTAAATTCCTTAAGGCCCAGTGTGCTCATTCACTGACATTTGTGAAAATGTCCATGATGTTCTCAATTAATTAAGAAAACGCTCTTAGAAAACAAAGACTTTGGAGGACAAAACAGACAAGTACTACCACTACAAAATTTGGTTCTAGAGAAGGGTATGGAAGTAAGGTCATACTGATCAGTTCATTTTCCTTTATTATATATTATCAACACATATAAATATTGAAAAATGAAGAAATTACTCACCAGTTGCATCTTTGCTCATGTCT
Source organism: Antechinus flavipes (assembly GCF_016432865.1). Lineage (NCBI taxonomy): Eukaryota > Metazoa > Chordata > Mammalia > Dasyuromorphia > Dasyuridae > Antechinus > Antechinus flavipes. Next base: position 249,652,199 of record NC_067403.1, read on the forward strand.
GAAAGATGGGAAAAAAGATAGAGAAAGAGAAGCACACAGACAAATAAAATTAGCTTCTCTGGATTGTCCTTTACATATATTTTAAATGCCTTGTTAATAGGTCTATCATTGAGAACATTCAGGTTTCTTGAGATTGAGGAATACACACTAAATCATTGGTTAAAGTACATTGATCAGGGGACTGTTCTCTAATGGGTTCATTCTAAAGCCTTGGGAAAGACATTTTTTTCTTTATCAGTCTCTTAAGTAACTAGAATCTCTCCACATAATCTCTGAGATTTTGTATAATCTAATGATATTTACATTGAACACAGGTCTCCCAATTATGAAAAGTGTGATATTTAATAATTGATACCATCACTATGGATCAATTTTCTCATAGATGAAACTATGAACTGATCAGCCTCCAAGGACATTTCCAAAATAAAATCTATAAAACTAAGATCTTATTGACTTTCCTTCAATGTGTTAAGATAGAATGCTTCCCATTAACTGATTTTTTTCAAAATTTACAATATTATGTCAATTAATCAGTGAAGAAACTCTATTATTGTAACCAAATACTTCAGAGGAAAAACAAAACAGACATAGTCTCCCTTTTCTAATAGTTGAATTTAGATGACTATATTGACAGCGGGGAAAACAGTCCATTTTAGGAAACTTTGCTACATAATATTATCATGCAAATAGCGCATAACATTGAATAATGATGAAAAGGATATGACTCACCAGTTGTATATTTCTTCACCACTGAAAAGTAAAAGAAATAGGGATGAGGCCATAGAGAATCAGAGATATTGGGGAAAATATAGAAAGGGAAAATTAGCTCCTCTGTATTATCCATTTGCTACTTTTACTTTGCCACTTTGAATGAACCTATTTACTGAAATATTAGGCTTCTTGATCTTGAAGAAGGCTCACCGAATTATGATTTAAGAAACATGGATCAGGAATGCATCTCAAATACCATAAGTTTACAATCTTGGAAAAGATATTTTTCCCTTTTATTTCACTAATAAAGTAAATAGGATCTAGCGATATAAATTCTGAGATATTTTTCTAGCAAAACATATTTCAGGTGATCTCAGGTCTCACACTGAAGAACTTGGCTATCTTTATAAAGTGATAACACACAATCTATTTTCTCTTTCATCAAGCTAAGGACTGACTAGCTACAAAATTCAAGTCAAGTTGAAACAAACAAAACTAAAATCAAACTGACTTTACTAGATACCTCATGTCCCAGTGCATCCCATTTACTGACATTTGTGAAAATCTCCACAAGGTTCTCAAATAATTAAAAACACCTTTTTGGAACAAAAAGACTTCCGAGGACAAAACAGAATAATATTTGGACCTAGATAAGGGCATGAAATTAAGGCCATAGTCATACTGATCAGATCATTTTCCTTTATTATATAATATCAAAATATGTAAGTATGGAACAATGAAGAAGATATTACTCACCAGTTGCATCTTTGCTCGAACCTGAAGGATGGGTGAAAGAGATAGAGAAAGAAAAACACACAGAGAGAGAAAGGTTCAATTAGCTTCTCTGAATTAGCCTTTACATACTTTTTGAATGCCTTCTTAATAGGTCTATCTTTGAGATTCTTCAGGCTTCTTAATATTGAAAAATATAACCTGAATCAATGGTTAAAGTACAATGATCAGGGGATTGTTCCCTAATGGGCTCATTCTAAAGTCTTCCAAAAGACATTTACTTCGTTTTCATTCTCTCAAGTTACTGGAATCTTTCCACAACAGGTCTCAAAATTATGATCAATGTGACCTTTAATAATTTATATCATCATTATGGATCAATTTCTCATAGATAAATCTAGGGCTGATCAGTCTCTCAGGACACTCCCAACATTAAAT